>NC_092168.1:46121425-46221425 GCF_045791955.1 Oncorhynchus clarkii lewisi | reverse complement strand
CCTTGACAGGAAAGTGCCAACCAACGTACCATGACGACATAGCCATTTTACCTTGATAGGGGAGCAGATAGTAATAAATCAAATCAAAGTTTATTTGTCACGTGCGCCGAATACAACAGGTGTACTAGACCTTTGAGTGAAATGCTTACTTACAGGCTCTAACCAATAGTGCAAAAAAATGTATTAGGTGAACAATAGGTAAGTAAAGAAATAAAAACAACAGTAGCGACAGTGAAAAACAGTAGCGAGTCTGGGTACGTGGACTCGCTACTAATCCGGGTAGCCATTTGATTACCTGTTCAGGAGTCTTATGACTTAGGGGTAAAAACTGTTGAGAAGCCTTTTTGTCCTAGACTTGGCACTCCGGTAATACTTTCTATTATACATGAATCAATAGACATAGCTAGTGAGTTCCACACCTGAAAGCATTCAGCTGAAATGTGTCTAGCACATTTAACCCAACCCCTCTGAATCAGAGATTTGTGGGGTGCTGCCATAATCAACATCCAGGGACCAGTAGTCATTGAGGGTCAATTGCCATGCTCAAGGGCAGAACGGCAGATTTTTCCACTTTGCCAGCTCGGAGATTTGAACCTGTGACCTTTCAGTTACTGTCCGAACACGCTTAACTGCTAGGCTACCTGCCACCTACTTGTCAATTATAACTTTACATAAATGTTACTACAGTTATTTAAAACAGTCATTCCGAATAGTCATTGTAATCAAACATCCATATGTTGGAAAAAATCTATTTAAAAGATACATTTTATTGATTGGTCTGTTTCCAGTTAGGAACACCACATGAGAACGGATTCTGTTAGGCATTTATACATTTTCACTTAGTGAGCCGTCCAGAGGAGCCATCAGCTGCTGCAGCGTTCTATGCGGCGTTCCCTTTAAATTGCGCATAGCCCCTACGTAGTAGAGTGAAGGTGTGTTCCAGGAAGTGTCACGGGACACGGCCAGTGGACGCAGCCCCAGCCATACATCAGTGGCGTATTCATTAAGATTCTGTTGCAAAACGTTTCTTAAACGGAAGAAAAACGGAACGAAATGGGGATGAACCTACCTGAGTTTGTCCAATTGAAACTAACGTTTTTGTTGCTGAACACAACTGTTTTGTAACTGTTTGAACTAATGATTACACCCCACGGCTGTCTGCATGCATAAGCATTTACTAAAAACAGACCGGATTTTTACATGACATGGGGGGCTATCACTGACTATCAGAATCCATGATGGAGCCTCAAGAGGAGAAGCCCATTATTTACACAATGGAGAACAAGCCGATTGTGACATGTGAGTGTTTTGTTGCTGGGATGATGTTGCAGTCGTTTTTTATTCAGCCGGGCAGCTATTGTAGCGAGGTTTGTGAGTTTGACACTGAGCTCAGGCAAGGCAGCCAGTTGCCGCCGCCTATCAGTGGCCTTAAAGAACGGGCTGGCTTTTTTAACGTCAGCACCATTTCTTGCAGGACAGTGACCGTCGCCGCTTGACAAATTGATAACGCTCATTGAACCATCTTCAATCACCGTTTCTTTCCTTATCATTTTATAATGAGATATGCATTAGGCTACGCTACTATATCAGCTAATGTAGACAGATCATATGTGCTGTCCTTCTCCTTACGCCACAGCTCGTGATGCAGTTTCATCAACCTGCTGTCATCATGCACCTGCTTCAGTCTGGATACATAACACCTGGCTTAGCCGGGGGCCACACAAATGAATGAGTCTTCAGGCTATATACAGACAGGGGCTACAGTGTGAGCAGTGGTGTAAACATACTTTAAAGTACTACTTAAGTCGGGTTTTTTTTTTGCTATCTGTACTTCACTATTTATATGTTTCACAACTTTTACTTTTACGTCACTACATTTCCAAAGAAAATAATGTACTTTTTACTCCATACATTTTCCCTGTTAGCCAAAAGTACTTGTTACATTTTTGAATGCTCAGCAGGACAGAAAAAAAGCCCCACGTACATCCCTGGCCATCTCTACTGCCTCTGATCTGGCGGACTCACTAAACAAATGCTTCGGTTGTAAATTATATGGAAGTGTTGAAGCTGCCCCTGGTTATCCGTAAATAAGTTTTTAAAAAACTAGAAAATCATGGCGTCGGGTTTGCATTCAAAGCAATTTGAAATGATTTATACTTTTACTTTTAATTTTTTCAATTACATGTACTTTTTAATACTGAGGTATATTTAAAACGAAATAATTTTTAGACTTACTCCAGGTATTTTACTGGGTGACTTTCACTTTTATTTGAGTCATTAAGGTATCTTTGTTTTTTACTCAAGTATGACAATCAGGTAACTCCTCTGTTGGCCTTTCAAGTGAGCTTCTCAGAAAAGTTATTTTAAGGTTTGACCCTATTGGTGGTCTTGACAGCTCTGGCCTGCTTGTCCCTGGACCACCCTGACTGGTCAACAAGCTCTCACAGTCACGTCAGAAGTAGGTTAAAAAATGTTTCTCAAAAGTCAAATTTCAAAGTTGTTCCAAACATCAAATGTCAAACTGTTTAAGGTTAAGTTTCAGGCATTAACTCTGAAATCGTAAGGTCAGGCATTAACTCCAAATGGTTAAGGTTTTGGGATAGACTTAAAACAAAAATCTCAAAAACAACTTTCCAGCACTGGATTCGAAACATCAAATCAAATCAAATCAAATTTATTTATATAGCCCTTCGTACATCAGCTGATATCTCAAAGTGCTGTACCCAGCCTAAAACCCCAAACAGCAAGCAATGCAGGTGTAGAAGCACGGTGGCTAGGAAAAACTCCCTAGAAAGGCCAAAACCTAGGAAGAAACCTAGAGAGGAACCAGGCTATGTGGGGTAGCCAGTCCTCTTCTGGCTGTGCCGGGTGGAGATTATAACAGAACATGGCCAAGATGTTCAAATGTTCATAAATGACCAGCATGGTCGAATAATAATAAGGCAGAACAGTTGAAACTGGAGCAGCAGCACAGTCAGGTGGACTGGGGACAGCAAGGAGTCATCATGTCAGGTATTCCTGGGGCATGGTCCTAGGGCTCAGGTCCTCCGAGAGAGAGAAAGAAAGAGAGAATTAGAGAGAGCATATGTGGGATGGCCAGTCTTCTTCTGGCTGTGCCGGGTGGAGATTATAACAGAACATGGCCAAGATGAAACATGCAACCTTTGGTGCCAGACAAAGACTCCCATCCACTATCCCCGTCCACAAGGACCTTGCCAAACTGAAACCCATTTCAAGGTAATAGCGCTCATTGTTGCCCCTAGTATCCTGTTTCTACGTAGTCTCCCAACGCCCTTCGAACATGGATGTACGTCGAACACTGACTTGTATCACAGGTGACCTGGCTGGGTTGGTAACCTATGGGCTTAATATACCATACTTCTAGTAGCCGATTAAACTCAACTCTGCAATTTATTGTGCGGTGACTAGTGTCACTTAAAGTTGTTTAAAAAAACAACTGATTTAATAAAAAACGACTGATTGTTTTGTGTAATTGCGGACTATTCTCTGGGTGATGAAATCAGTCGTTCTTGATTAAAAAACGTAATTTTCTGAGACGTCGGAGCTCTAGTCCGGCGCCACTAGTCGCCGCACATCTCCATCATAAATCATTGCGTTTAGTCGGCTATACTACTGGCATCCTATAGGTGTCCTATACTTCATTTGAGGGATGAATGGATGAGGAAGTCAGTGATTCAACTATAAATAGAATGACCTCCGGTATGCTTGATAAGATCTGTCATCATTTCCATTGTAGCCAGAAAACCTAAATGAGCTTCCATTCTCTTCTCTCTGGGGGGGACCATACCAGGGCTGTTCTCTCTGGGGGGGACCATACCAGGGCTGTTCTCTCTGGGGGGGACCATACCAGGGCTGTTCTCTCTGGGGGGGACCATACCAGGGCTGTTCTCTCTGGGGGGGGGGGGGGGGACCATACCAGGGCTGTTCTCTCTGGGGGGGGGACCATACCAGGGCTGTTCTCTCTGGGGGGGACCATACCAGGGCTGTTCTCTCTGGGGGGGGACCATACCAGGGCTGTTCTCTCTGGGGGGGGGGGACCATACCAGGGCTGTTCTCTCTGGGGGGGACCATACCAGGACTGTTCTCTCTGGGGGGGGGGGGACCATACCAGGGCTGTTCTCTCTGGGGGGGACCATACCAGGGCTGTTCTCTCTGGGGGGGGACCATACCAGGGCTGTTCTCTCTGGGGGGGGGACCATACCAGGGCTGTTCTCTCTGGGGGGGACCATACCAGGACTGTTCTCTCTGGGGGGGGGGCATACCAGGGCTGTTCTCTCTGGGGGGGGGGGACCATACCAGGGCTGTTCTCTCTGGGGGGGGGCATACCAGGGCTGTTCTCTCTGGGGGGGACCATACCAGGTCTGTTCTCTCTGGGGGGGGACCATACCAGGGCTCTTCTCTCTGGGGGGGGGGCATACCAGGGCTCTTCTCTCTGGGGGGGGGACCATACCAGGGCTCTTCTCTCTGGGGGGGGGGACCATACCAGGGCTGTTCTCTCTGGCGGGGGGGGGGGGGGGGGGGGGGCATACCAGGGCTGTTCTCTCTGGGGGGGGGGGGACCATACCAGGGCTGTTCTCTCTGGGGGGGGGCATACCAGGGCTCTTCTCTCTGGGCGGGACCATACCAGGGCTGTTCTCTCTGGGGGGGACCATACCAGGGCTCTTCTCTCTGGGGGGGCACCATACCAGGGCTCTGCTCTCTGGGGGGGCACCATACTAGGGCTCTTCTCTCTGGGGGGGCACCATACCAGGGCTCTTCTCTCTGGGGGGGCACCATACCAGGGCTCTTCTCTCTGGGGGGGGGGGCCATACCAGGGCTCTTCTCTCTGGGGGGGCACCATACCAGGGCTGTTCTCTCTGGGGGGGACCATACCAGGGCTGTTCTCTCTGGGGGGGGACCATACCAGGGCTGTTCTCTCTGGGGGGGGGGACCATACCAGGGCTGTTCTCTCTGGGGGGGACCATACCAGGACTGTTCTCTCTGGGGGGGGGGGACCATACCAGGACTGTTCTCTCTGGGGGGGGGGGACCATACCAGGGCTGTTCTCTCTGGGGGGGGACCATACCAGGACTGTTCTCTCTGGGGGGGGGGGACCATACCAGGGCTGTTCTCTCTGGGGGGGACCATACCAGGACTGTTCTCTCTGGGGGGGGGGGGACCATACCAGGACTGTTCTCTCTGGGGGGGGGGGACCATACCAGGACTGTTCTCTCTGGGGGGGGGGGGACCATACCAGGACTGTTCTCTCTGGGGGGGGGGGACCATACCAGGACTGTTCTCTCTGGGGGGGGGGGACCATACCAGGACTGTTCTCTCTGGGGGGGGGGGGACCATACCAGGACTGTTCTCTCTGGGGGGGGGGGACCATACCAGGGCTCTTCTCTCTGGGGGGGGGGGGTGGAACATACCAGGGCTCTTCTCTCTGGGGGGGGGGGGGGGGGTTGGACCATACCAGGGCTCTTCTCTCTGGGAGGGGGTGGACCATACCAGGGCCCTTCTCTCTGGGGGGGGGGGACCATACCAGGGCTCTTCTCTCTGGGGGGGGGGACCATACCAGGGCTCTTCTCTCTGGGGGGGGGGACCATACCAGGGCTCTTCTCTCTGGGGGGGGGGGACCATACCAGGGCTCTTCTCTCTGGGGGGGGGGACCATACCAGGGCTCTTCTCTCTGGGCGGGACCATACCAGGGCTGTTCTCTCTGGGGGGGGGGACTATACCAGGTCTGTTCTCTCTGGGGGGGGGGGGGGGGCTATACCAGGGCTCTTTTCTCTGGGGAGGGACCATACCAGGGCTCTTTTCTCTGGGGGGGGACCATACCAGGGCTCTTCTCTCTGGGGGGGGGGGGACCATACCAGGGCTCTTCTCTCTGGGGGGGGGACCATACCAGGGCTCTTCTCTCTGGGGGGGGGGCCATACCAGGGCTCTTCTTTCTGGGCGGGACCATACCAGGGCTGTTCTCTCTGGGGGGGGGGGACGACTATACCAGGTCTGTTCTCTCTGGGGGGGGGACCATACCAGGGCTGTGTGCAGTTTTACTATTAGAGGCAACAACAGGATTTACTAGCAGAGCTATATAGCGTTGGTCTCTGAACAGCCCTATTCACAAGGGCAAGTCTCAGCTTTATGGTGCAGCGCAGCCTTGCAGCACTTGAATGATTGAAAGGTCAATTAGATTTGAAGTCCAATGGCTGTTTGCCTGTGACAGACACACAAAACAGCAGCAATAGAAGGGACATACTACATTCTTCCAGTGCATGTGTACCACAGTGTATTAGAATATTCCCACAGCTTCATTATGTCAAGCCTTGTTATGTTTCTTAGTCCTGAATGCCCAGTAGTGGGCTTTGCTTTGCTGTTGGCAAGGTAACAACAGAATGCTGTTTACCGAGACAGAATCTGTCTCAGCATCAAATTTCTGAACAGGTGTTGCTCCCCCCCCCCCCCCACCGTCGCTCATAATCACACAGGGAAAGATAGGTTGGTTCTGGGAGTCTGGTGGGGGATGGGATACTCCCTGACAAATCAACCTTTAACCACACAGGAAAAGGTTGGTTCTGGGTGTCTGGTGGGGGATGGGGTACTGCCTGTCATGTCAGTATCTTCAAAACCTGTGCTTTTTTCAGCCGTGGACGGGTTTGGAAACACCACTAGGACAGAGGGGTGATAGCCAGCAGGGCTTATTGAGTGTAGCTGGATCATAGGGTAGGGCTATTCAATTACAGTCCTGAAGTTCAACTGGCTGTTTTAAATGAACGTATAATCCTGTGTTGACAGGTACTTATTGGGTATCAGGGGATTTTCTGTTCTCCTCATTCTCTCTCCTCCTACCCTCACTCTCTTTCCTACTTCCTTCTTTTCCTCCCTCCTCTTCCCATATCTCCCCCCTCTCTCCACCAGGCGCTGGGGACCAGGCCTTGTTCTCTTCTCTCTACACCCCATTGGCCCAGCAGCTTCCCAGGGAACCAATGGAGTGGAAGAGGTGAGTGCTGACAAGATGTGCCAGGAAGTAATTGGTCTAATTGAAACAGTTTTTTTGTTGTTGTTAGAACTGTTGAATGACTGTCGACTAAATGTTGGATTACTGGTCTATGCTAGATAAGAGCATCTCAGTGTATAAGCATTATAATGTATAAACTCCTTTATAGAACGTCTATACCATAATATATATATTTTTTATCTTAGGTCGTATGGACGAGCACCAAAGATGATCCATTTAGAGGCCAACTTTGTCCAGTTCAAAGAGGAACTCCTCCCTAAAGAGGGAAACAAAGCCCTCCTCACTTTCCCCTTCCTCCATATCTACTGGACAGACTGCTGTGTACGTGGTGCTGTGCCCGTTTTACTGTAAACACACACATTCTTGTACCGCTAACCTTGTGGGGACACACAATTCAGTCCCATTCAAAATCCTATTTTCCCTTTCACCCTAACCCAAAAACCTAACCCTAAAACTAACCCCAGCATAACCCTAAAACTAACCCCAGCCTAACCCTAAAACTAACCCCAGCCTAACCCTAAAACTAACCCCAGCATAACCCTAAAACTAACCCCAGCATAACCCTAAAACTAACCCCAGCCTAACCCTAAAACTAACCCTAGCCTAACCCTAAAACTAACCCCAGCCTAACCCTAAAACTAACCCCAGCCTAACCCTAAAACTAACCCCAGCATAACCCTAAAACTAACCCCAGCATAACCCTAAATCTAACCCCAGCATAACCCTAAATCTAACCCCAGCCTAACCCTAAATCTAACCCCAGTTTAACCCTAAAACTAACCCCAGCATAACCCTAAAACGAACCCCAGCATAACCCTAAAACGAACCCCAGCATAACCCTAAAACGAACCCCAGCCTAACCCTTAAACCAACCCCAGCATAACCCTAAAACTAACCCCAGCATAACCCTAAAACTAACCCCAGCATAACCCTAAAACTAACCCCATCATAACCCTAAAACTAACCCCAGCATAACCCTAAAACTAACCCCATCATAACCCTAAAACTAACTCCAGCATAACCCTAAAACTAACCCTAGCCTAACCCTAAATCTAACCCCAGCTTAACCCTAAAACTAACCCTAGCATAACCCTAAAACTAACCCCAGCCTAACCCTAAAACCTAACCCTAAAACTAACCCCAGTCTAACCCTAAAACCTAACCCTAAAACGAACCCCAGCCTAACCCTAAAACTAACCCCCAGCATAACCCAAAAACCTAACCCTAAAACTAAACCCTAAAACTAACCCCAGCATAACCCTAAAACTAACCCCAGCCTAACCCTAAAACTAACCTCAGCATAACCCTAAAACTAACCCCAGCCTAACCCTAAAACTAACCTCAGCATAACCCTAAAACTAACCCCAGCCTAACCCTAAAACTAACCCCAGCATAACCCTAAAACTAACCCCAGCCTAACCCTAAAACTAACCCCAGCATAACCCTAAAACTAACCCCAGCATAACCCTAAATCTAACCCCAGCATAACCCTAAATCTAACCCCAGCATAACCCTAAATCTAACCCCAGTTTAACCCTAAAACTAACCCCAGCATAACCCTAAAACGAACCCCAGCATAACCCTAAAACGAACCCCAGCATAACCCTAAAACGAACCCCAGCCTAACCCTTAAACCAACCCCAGCATAACCCTAAAACTAACCCCAGCATAACCCTAAAACTAACCCCAGCATAACCCTAAAACTAACCCCATCATAACCCTAAAACTAACCCCAGCATAACCCTAAAACTAACCCCATCATAACCCTAAAACTAACTCCAGCATAACCCTAAAACTAACCCTAGCCTAACCCTAAATCTAACCCCAGCTTAACCCTAAAACTAACCCTAGCATAACCCTAAAACTAACCCCAGCCTAACCCTAAAACCTAACCCTAAAACTAACCCCAGTCTAACCCTAAAACCTAACCCTAAAACGAACCCCAGCCTAACCCTAAAACTAACCCCCAGCATAACCCAAAAACCTAACCCTAAAACTAAACCCTAAAACTAACCCCAGCATAACCCTAAAACTAACCCCAGCCTAACCCTAAAACTAACCTCAGCATAACCCTAAAACTAACCCCAGCCTAACCCTAAAACTAACCTCAGCATAACCCTAAAACTAACCCCAGCCTAACCCTAAAACTAACCCCAGCATAACCCTAAAACTAACCCCAGCCTAACCCTAAAACTAACCCCAGCATAACCCTAAAACTAACCCTTGCATAACCCTAAAACTAACCCCAGCCTAACCCTAAAACTAACCCCAGCATAACCCTAAAACGAACCCCAGCTGCTAACCCTTAATGTAATTCTAACCTTAACCCTAAACCCCCTAGAAATAGTATTTGACCTCGTGGGGACTAACAAAATGTCCCCAGGTGGTCAAATTCTCGTTTGTTTACTATTCTTGTGGGGACTTGAACACGTGTACACACACACACACACACACACACACACACACACATAAATTCTACTCTACCCTCCATTAAATAACCGGTGGGATGTAACAGCCTAGCTAGATGATTTGCTCCAGAGTGGATAATCAGTATTATTCTCAGTGCAGGCAGCAGATGGATGGCAGACAGACACAACACATTACATGTTGTGTATTCCAGCTGGTTCACATGTTGTTTGCATTTAGTCTCAGGAGGATTCCTCTATTCCTCGTCTGTCTGTCTGTCTCTGTCTGTCTGTCTTCATTCTCCTGATGAGTGTAACCTGGCTGGCCCCTCAGTTTGTTCAGGGAGAGCAGAGAAACTGAAATGTGCTGAGGAAACAGAGGTTTGTTGATGTACTAAAAGGGCGGTTCACTTGTTTTAAGGAAGTGCAGTCCAGTCAGCGACTTGTGACCGACGTGGGAAACAGTGCGTGACGGATAGCTATGGCAGAGAGCCTTTTGTTGTTTTAGAAGCACTTTTAGTATATCAAGGCTGTTGGACTCATTAAATAATAAGTGTCATTCATCCAGGGCATTTGATAGTAATGACTCCTATAGAGGTTTGCACCATTACTATTTCCTGGCATTTGATGCCCTGAAAAGGGACTGGAGATACACAGCAGTTTGTTTTTGTTTTTACTCGTAATGTGAGAGAGTTACTTTATGATTGTCTGAAACAGTGAACCAACAAAAAATACCTTTATTGTTGTTATTATTATGATTGTTATTATGATAATTATTATTGTTATTATTATGATTGTTATGATGTCATTATTATAATTATTATTGTTATTATTACTGTTATTGTTAGTATCATAATTATTAATATTTGTGTTATTATTATTGTTATTGTTATTATTAACAAATGTTATTATTATTATTATTGTTAATATTATTGTTGTCGTTGTTATTGTTATTATTTTTGTTATTATTATTGTTATTGTTATTATTAACAAATGTTATTATTAATATTATTGTTGTCGTTGTTATTGTTATTAGTATTGTTATTGTTATTATTATTATTGTTATTGTTGGTTTTATTGTTTTTGTTGGTATTATTATTGTTGTTATTGTCAATATTATTATTGTTATTATTATTATTATTATTGTTATTATTATTAGGGGTTCAGAAAGGACTAACCAATGAATGAATAATGAACTGTCAATAAACCCTCTAGGACACTGAGGTGTACAAGGCGTCAGTCAGGGACAACATGATGAGGTGGCAGGGCAACCTGCGGCTCCACGGGTCAGCTGACTGGGTCATCGTTGTCGTGGAGACCAGCGACGCCAAGAAGAAGAACAAGACCAACATCCTGCCTCGCTCTTCCTTAGTGGACAAGATCCGCAACGACTTCTGTAACAAGCAGAATGACCGGTGAGACACACAAGATACAAACAAAATGGACACACTTTACAACACAAGATACAAACAAAATGGAGGCTGGAAATGAGAAACACAAATAGCCAGAAGAAAGAATTGTTCTGATAGATCAGATACAAATGTTTCTCATTCGCTCTTACTCTTTCTCTCTCCTTCTCTCCTCTCTCTTTCCTTCTCTCCTCTCTCTTTCTCTCTCCTTCTTCTCTCCTCTCTCTCTCTCCTTCTCTCCTTCTCTCTCTCTCTCACCTAGTTGTGTGGTTCTGTCAGACCCTCTAAAGAATTCGTCCAGGTCTCAGGAGTCGTGGAGTGCCTTCCTGCTGAAGCTGAGGACTCTACTGCTGATGTCCTTCACTCAGAACCTGGGACGCTTCGATGAGGACATGCGCACCCTCCGGGAGAAACGCAATCAGCCCGGATGGAGCTTCTGTGACTACTTCATGGTACAGGTAGGTCTGTACCTGCCAGTCTGTGTGTCTCAGGTGAGAGCATGTCTCAGGTGAATCTGTGGTTTTATACAGGAAGAAGAGGGTGTGTGTTTATATATATATAAATATATAGTGTATACACTACCATTCAAAAGTTTGTAGTCACTTAGAAATGTCCTTGTTTTTGAAAGAAAAGCACATTTTTTTTGTCCATTAAAATAACATCAAATTGATCGGAAATACAGCATAGACATTGTTAATGTTGTAAATGACTATTGTAGCTGGAAACGGACAATTTTTTTTATGGAATTATCTACATAGGCGTACAGAGGCCCATTATCAGCAACCATCACTCCTGTGTTCCAATAGCATGTTGTGTTAGCTTATCCAAGTTTATCATTTTAAAAGGCTAGTTGACCATTAGAAAACCCTTTTGTAATTATGTTGGCACAGCTGAAAGCTGTTGTTCTGATTAAAGAAGCAATAAAACTGGCCTTAGACTAGTTGAGTATCTGGAGCATTAGCATTTGTGAGTTCGATTACAGGCTCAAAATGGCCAGAAACAAATAACTTTCTTCTGAAACTCGTCAGTCTATTCTTGTTCTGAGAAATGAAGGCTAGTCCATTGCCAAGAAACTGAAGATCTGGTACAACGCTGTGTACTACTCCCTTCACAGAACAGCGCAAATTGGCTCTAACCAGAATAGAAAGAGGAGTGGGAGGCCCCGGTGCACAACTGAGCAAGAGGACAAATACATTAGTGTGTAGTTTGAGAAACAGACGCCTCACAAGTCCGCAACTGGCATCTTCGTCAATAGTGAAGAGGTGACTCCAGGATGCTTTTGAATGTGTGTGTGTGTGTTGTGTGTGTGTGTGTGTGTGTGTACTAATCAGTTTCTGAACTATGTTCGATCACGTGTGATGTGTATCTGTGTTTTGTTGTGTGTGTGTGTGTTGTGCAGGAGGAGTTGGCCTTTGTGTTTGAGATGCTGCAGCAGTTTGAGGATGCTCTGCTCCAGTACGACGAGCTGGACGCCCTCTTCACTCAGTATGTTCTCAACTTCGGGGCTGGAGGTACATGTATAGCCCTCTCACGCAAGCTTTATAGGTGTTCTAATAAGTGTCTTTGGAAAGTATTCAGACCCCTTGACTTTTTCCACATTTTGTTACGTTACAGCCTTATTCTAAAATTGATTAAATTGTATTTTTTTTCTCCCTCATCAGTCTACACACAATACCCCATAATGATAAAACAAAATCAGGTTTTTAGACACTGTTTATAATTTAATTAAAACAAATAACAGATATCACATTTACATAAGTATTCAGACCCTTTGCTCTGAGACTTGAAATTGAGCTCAGGTGCATCCTGTTTCCATTGATCATCCTTGAGATGTTTCTACAACTTGATTGGAGTTCACCAGTGGTAAATTCAATTGATTGGTCATGATTTGGAAAGGCACACACCTGTCTATATAAAGTCTCACAGATGACTATGCATGTAAGAGCAAAAACCAAAACATGAGGTCGAAGGAATTGTCCGTAGAGCTCCGAGACAAGATTGTGTCAAGGCACAGATCTGGGGAAGGGTACCAAAACATTTCTGCAGAATTGAAGGTTTCCAAGAACACAGTGGCCTCCCATCATTCTTAAATGGAAGAAGTTTGGAACCACCAAGACTCTTCCTAGAGCTGGCCGCCCGGCCAAACTGAGCAAGGGTCTTGGTCTTGGAGGTACCCGATGGTCACTCTGACGGAACTTTAGAGTTCCTCTGTGGAGATGTCCTTCTGGAATGTTATCACAACCATCTCTGCAGTACTCCACCAATCAGGCTTTTCATCTTAGAGTCGGAAGCCACTCCTCAGTAAAAGGCACATGACAGCCCGCTTGGAGTTTGCCAAAATACAACTAAAGACTCTCCGACCATGAGAAACGAGATTCTCTTGCCTGATGAAACGAAGATTGAACTCTTTGGCCTGAATGCCAAGCGTCATGTCTGGAAGAAATCTGGCACCATCCCTACGGTGAAGCATGGTGGAGGCACCATCCCTACGGTGAAGCATGGTGGTGGCAGCATCCCTACGGTGAAGCATGGTGGTGGCAGCATCCCTACGGTGAAGCATGGTGGAGGAACCATCCTTACGGTGAAGCATGGTGGTGGCAGCATCCCTACGGTAAAGCATGGTGGTGGCAGCATCCCTACGGTGAAGCATGGTGGTGGCAGCATCCCTACGGTGAAGCATGGGGGTGTAGCAAAAATAATAAATAACCTGTTTTTGCTTTGTCATTATGGGGTAATGTGTGTGTAGATTGACGAGGATAACATGTTTTTAATCCATTTTAATATATGGCTGTTACAAAATGTGGAAAAATCAAGGGGTTTAAATACTTTCCGACGATACTGTATAACATTATATGCCATTTAGCAGACGCTTTAATCCAAAGCTATTTATAGTCATACGTTTTACAGACGAGTGGTCCCGGGAATCGAACCCACAACCCTAGCTTTGCAAACAGAATGCTTTACCAACTGAGCTAAAGGACCACATAAATATATAGCCACCTCCCGTGTGGCGCAATGGTCTAAGGTAGTGCCACTGGAGATCCTGGTTCGAGTCCAGGCTCTGTCGCAGCTGGCCGGGACCGGGAGACTCACAATGGGCGACCGGGAGACCCACAATTGGTGATCGGGAGACTCATACGGTGTTTCCTCCGACACATTGATGCAACTTGCTTCCGGATTAAGTGGGCCTTGTGTCAAGAAGCAGTGCGTCTCGGCTGGGTCGTGTTTCGGAGGACGCACGGCTCTTGACCTTCGCCTCTCCCGAGTCCATACGGGAGTTGCAGCGATGAGACAAGACTGTAACTACCAATTGGTAAACACGAAAATGGGGAGAAAGCTAAGAGTTGAGGAGAGACTGACTGCATCACTTCTTTTGATAAGAAACATCAATGTGTTGAAAATCCCAAATTGTTTGCATAGTCAACTTATACAAAGCTCTGACACACACACGTATCCCACCAGACATGCCACCAGGGGTATTCTCACAGTCCCCAAATCCAGAACAAATTCAAGAAAGCGTACAGTATTATATAGAGCCATTATTGCATGGAACTTCCTTCCATCTCATATTGCTGAAATAAAACAACAAACCTGGTTTCAAGAAATAGATAAAGCAACACCTCACGGCACAACGCCTCTCTCCTATCTGACCTAGATCGTTGGTGTGTATGTATTGATATGTAGGCTGTGTGTAGTTCTGTCCTTGAGCTGTTCTTGTCTATTAATGTCCTGTATTATGTCATGTTTCATGTGTTGTGTGGACCCCAGGAAGAGTAGCTGCTGAAAAAGCTAATGAGGATCCTAATAAAATACCAGAAAAGAGCTGATGGAGATACTAATAAAATACCCCCCAAACAATGCCCCAATATCACTCAAGCTTTATAAGTCAGCGACTCAATGCATTAAAACCAGCACATAGTTGTGTCTTTCTGCTCGTCTGTTTGTAGACGGTGCCAACTGGCTGGGTTCTTTCTGCTCCCCGGTGAAGAGCTGGACTGGCTTGCTCCTGAGGCGCCCCATAGACATGGAGAAGAGAGATGGGATCCAACGCGGGCAGGCTAGCCTGCTAGAGTTACGCAGCTACCTGTTCTGTCGTCAGTGTACCCTGCTCATCTTCCTCCAGAGGCCCTGGGAGGTGACACAGAGAGCCCTGGAGCTGCTGCATAACTGTGTCCAGGAGCTATGCCTGCTGGAGGTACGGTTACTGGGTGGTGATGGGGGTACGGTTACTGGGTGGTGATGGGGGTACGGTTACTGGGTGGTGATGGGGGTACGGTTACTGGGTGGTGATGGGGTACGGTTACTGGGTGGTGATGGGGGTACGGTTACTGGGTGGTGATGGGGGTACGGTTACTGGGTGGTGATGGGGGTACGGTTACTGGGTGGTGATGGGGGTACGGTTACTGGGTGGTGATGGGGGTATGATTACTGGGTGGTGATGGAGGTATGATTACTGGGTGGTGATGGGGGTACGGTTACTGGGTGGTGATGGGGGTATGATTACTGGGTGGTGATGGAGGTACGGTTACTGGGTGGTGATGAGGGTACGGTTACTGGGTGGTGATGGAGGTACGGTTACTGGGTGGTGATGAGGATACGGTTAATGGGTGGTGATGAGGGTACGGTTACTGGGTGGTGATGAGGGTACGGTTACTGGATGGTGATGAGGGTACGGTTACTGGGTGGTGATGAGGGTACGGTTACTGGGTGGTGATGTGGGTACGGTTACTGGGTGGTGATGGGGTATGGTTACTGGGTGGTGATGGGGGTATGGTTACTGGGTGGTGATGAGGGTACGGTTACTGGGTGGTGATGGGGGTATGGTTACTGGGTGGTGATGGGGTACGGTTACTGGGTGGTGATGAGGTACGGTTACTGGGTGGTGATGGGGGTACGGTTACTGGGTGGTGATGGGGGTACGGTTACTGGGTGGTGATGGGGTACGGTTACTGGGTGGTGATGGGGGTACGGTTACTGGGTGGTGATGGGGGTACGGTTACTGGGTGGTGATGGGGGTACGGTTACTGGGTGGTGTTGGGGGTACGGTTACTGGGTGGTGATGGGGGTATGATTACTGGGTGGTGATGGAGGTATGATTACTGGGTGGTGATGGGGGTACGGTTACTGGGTGGTGATGGGGGTATGATTACTGGGTGGTGATGGAGGTACGGTTACTGGGTGGTGATGAGGGTACGGTTACTGGGTGGTGATGGAGGTACGGTTACTGGGTGGTGATGAGGATACGGTTAATGGGTGGTGATGAGGGTACGGTTACTGGGTGGTGATGAGGGTACGGTTACTGGATGGTGATGAGGGTACGGTTACTGGGTGGTGATGAGGGTACGGTTACTGGGTGGTGATGTGGGTACGGTTACTGGGTGGTGATGGGGTATGGTTACTGGGTGGTGATGGGGGTATGGTTACTGGGTGGTGATGAGGGTACGGTTACTGGGTGGTGATGGGGGTATGGTTACTGGGTGGTGATGGGGTACGGTTACTGGGTGGTGATGGGGTACGGTTACTGGGTGGTGATGGAGGTACGGTTACTGGGTGGTGATGAGGTACGGTTACTGGGTGGTGATGAGGTACGGTTACTGGGTGGTGATGGGGTGGAGTTTTCTCGCTGCTTCTCCTCTCTCTCTCTCTCTCTCTCTCTCTCTCTCTCTCTGTTTTTAATCTCTGTTTAATTACAAGCGTTTTGCAGTGTGCTGTTAGCTAAACTGTTGTTGTTGTGTAGGTGTCTATGCTAGAGGGTGCATTAGACTGCTGGGTCTTCCTCAGCTGCCTGGAGGTGCTGCATCGTATAGAAGGCTGCTGTGACCAGGCCCAGCTAGAGGCTAATGTCTCCCACACTGTGGGCCTGTGGGCCTATGCTACTGACAAGGTAGGCTTCCACCTAGGTTCCTGCCTTCTAAGGAGTTTTTCATCTGTGCTTCTGCCTCTGCATTGCTTGCTCTTTGGGGTTTTAGGCTGGGTGTCTGTAAATCACTTTGAGACAAATGCTGATGTAAAAAGGGCTTTGATTGGTTGAAGCATTATTATATTATAGCTACTATAAATGTACCTCATAACTACTCATAACTACTCATCTTGAACCTAGGCAGGTAGCCTAGTGGTTAGAGCATTGGGCTAGTAACCGAAAGGTCGCTGGGTCGAATCCCCTAGCTGACTAGGTGAACATCTGTCTTCTGCCCCTGAACAGGCACTTAACCCATTGTTAGGCCGTCATTGAAAATAAGAATTTGTTCTTAACTGACTTGCCTAGTTAAATTAAAAGTTAATATTTTTTATTTTCTTAACTTCTTTCAAACCCAACTCCCCTCCCTCCCTCCCCCAGCTGAAGTCTCTGGGCTATATGTGTGGTCTGGTGTCAGAGAAGGGTCCACTGTCTCTGGAGCTGAACCGAACTGTGGACCTGCTGGCTGGACTGGGGGATGAGAAGGCTGAGACTGGTGAGGGGGTGTGGGGGTGTGGGGGGGGTGTCATTGGGGAGTAAACAAATTATAGGCAGGAATAAGACCGTAAAACATTTTAATGGGAAACAGCATTAGCTTGATATTGGCTCTCAGTAGATTGGCATTGACGAAGCAGACGGGATGAGATCTAGGTTCTGAGCCAAATGCTACAGCAATGTACAGAGCACTACTCTAGTGGGATCAATTCCTCACTTGTCCTAGTTCCTCTTTCAGTCCACAGCTTGCAGAGCCCGTATAAAAAACTGAAGGAGGCCCTGTCTTCTGTGGAGGCGTTTGAGAGACATTATCTTGTAAGTTCAGATATGAAACATGTTGGTTTGTATGTGGTGACAGGCTGTCAGATAAAAAGTATGTCGGCTTGATTCATTAAACTAAACGGCATCAATTTATCCCCCTGTGCCTCCCTCTCTCCTTCCTTCTTTCTCTCCTTCCTTCTTTCTCCCCTCCCTCCCTCCCTCCCTCCCTCCCTCCCTCCCTCCCTCCCTCCCTCCCTCCCTCCCTACGTTCCTAATTTCCTCCCTCATCCCTCCTTTCTTCCCTCCTTTCCTCTCTCCCTCCTTCCCTCCATCCTCCCTCCTTTCCTCCCTCCTTCCCTCCATCCTCTATCCGTCCATCAGGAGTTGTCCCATGCTGCTGTGGAGATGTACACGGCCATTGGCAGGATGAGGTCAGCGCGGCTCGTTGGGAAGAGCCTGGCTGAGTTCTACATGTAAGAGACCGTGATGGTCATCAATTCCACTTCCGCCTGTAAATGTCTTTCTACCGTCTTCTGCACAGTCAAGAAGTCAAGTACAGGACATGTAGTAACTTAAGTGTGTGCTGTGTGCTGTGTGGTGTGTGGTGTGTGTGTGCGTGTGTGTGCGTGCGTGCGATAAGGAGGAAAGGTGATCCTGAGCAGGCGGAGAGCTTCTTGCAGAATGCTCTGGGGTCATACGTATCAGAGGGGTGGAGCCTACCTGTCACTCACACCAGGAAGCAGATGGCTGAGTGCCAGAAACTGCTGGGGAAGACAGAGAAGTATCCCCAATCAATGAAAGACCAGAGGCAGGAGCACAGTGTGAAAAACTCCCTGGAAGGCAGGAACCTAGGAAGAAACCTACAGAGGAATTGTCACTGGATGTAAATGAGTAGAAAAGTGTAATGCCAAATAGGTCAAGTGTTGCCATTATGTCATCTCTTTTGAATGAATGCCATTCACTTTTTCTATATTCAGATTCAGAGAATGTTGATGTCCTCCGAGAGGCAATTCTTTTTGCAGCAGTCATAACACACAGCACATAAAAACGTTGAATTAAAACAACTAAGAAGAAACCGACAACAAATAGCAAAGGATGTCTACAACTATAAGCTAGTCTGAAGGACCAATTTCTTTCGCATATTGTAGCTCTTGTTCTCATTGCCCGTTGGCTGCTGGTTTCCTTGACAACCCACCCGTAGCTACCTGCAGACAAGTGCCTTGTTGGCAGGTGATGCCAATCTGACCAATGAGGAGAGGATTCACTTCTGTCAGGAGATCCTGACTTTCGCCGACCAATCAACAGACAGCAAGGGTAAGCAGCCAGTCATAGCAGATTATTTTAGTCAGTCAACATGATTTATGTCTAACCCTGTTCCAGGAGAACTACTCTCCTGTCCTGTAGGTTTTCGCTCAAACCCCAGTCGTAACAAACCTGGGCCTCGTTCGGTTACCAAACGTTTTTGAATGTTGCGGATAGAAATGCCATTGATTGGAGCCGATGTGATTCCTTATTCTACATGTCAGAGAGGCGTGTTTGTTCTACATATAACATATTTCTATCGGAAAGTTCCAGAACGTTGCGTCCTGCTGAACGTGTCAGGTGTGCTAGGTTAGTGTTGGAGCCCTGATGTAGATCCATCTATTGACACACTATTATATTTCACCGTGCCCCTGTCTCTCTCTCCCTTCACCTCTTATCCCTCTACAGCCCAGAAGGTGGCGCTCAGTATGAGTTCTTTCGCCCAGCTCAAGCAGCTGCAGTTCCGCCCGGCAACAGCCACGGTGCACTCTGGCACCGCCCTGCAGGTGGAGTTGTGTCTGCGCAGCTTGATGCCTGTGGCCGTGCCTCTGGAACAGCTGGCTGTCAGTGTTCACGTAAACCTGGAGCAGGGAGAGACTAACGGGAAGACCAGGGGGCCACAGAGACGGCCATACCCAGGGACGGTGCTTTTCCGCCTGGGTAACTCCTCAGCGATGCCCCCCTCCGCTGCTGGTCCTTCTCTGGAGCTGGAAGAGATCCAGCACCGCAGCCCCTCGGACCCTCGTACACTCAACTCCACTGGCATGGTGTGTAAGAACACACACCTGGTCATGCGTCGTCATGACAGCAGCCCGTCACCGGACACGCCCAACCTTGTCAGCCCAGTTCCTGTTGTCATGGATGACGGGGCAAAGATGCTAATGAGCGGTGATGTCACTCTGCTGCCGGGCAACAACAGCATTGTCTTCAGTGTACCAGTAAGACCCTTATTATAATGCTGTGATTGTCCTCTTCCACAGGACAGGGCTTTAACTGCAAATACAGGACGTCATTATCACTTGAGATTGTAGATTGTCTATTGACTCTTTTCTCTCTCTCTTTCTCGCTCCCTCTTGCTCGCTCCCTCTCGCTCGCTCTCTCCCCCTCCCTCTCGCTCCCTCCCTATTTCTCTCCCTCCCTCTTTCCCTCTCTCACTCCCCCCCTCTCTCTCTCTCCCTCTCTCCCTCTTTCTCTCCCTCTCTCGCGCCCTCACTCTCCCCTGGTGTAGAGTCAGGAGCTCGGTACCTACACGTTGTTGCGTCAGCTGTGTGCCACAGTGGGCCAGGTCCAGTTTGTCCTCCCTCACATCTCTCCTCTGGTCCAGTATGAGGTCTATTCTCAGGAGCCCCAACTCACTGTGGAGCCCCTCACAGGTCTCTCTCTCCTCTCTCCTCTCCTCTCTCCTCTCTCCTCTCTCATCTCTCTCTCCTCTCTCCTCTCTTCTCTCTCTCGCTCTCTCTCTCTCTCTCTCTCTCTCCTCTCTCCTCTCTCTCCCTCTCTCTCTCTCTCTCCCTCTCTCTCTCTCTCCTCTCCTCTCTCTCTCTCCTCTCTTCTCTCTCTCTCTCTCTCTCTCTCTCTCCTCTCTCTCTCTCTCCTCTCTCCTCTCCCTCTCCCTCTCTCTCTCTCTCCTCTCTCTCTCTCTCTCTCTCTCTCCTCTCTCCTCTCTCCTCTCTCCTCTCTCCTCTCTCCTCTCTTCTCTCTTCTCTCTTCTCTCTTCTCTCTTCTCTCTCCTCTCTTCTCTCTCTCTCTGACACATTTAGTTTGAGTTATTTGCACCAAAGAAAACAAGTGATAGACAACAATATAGATTTTTATAATTTTAATAAAACGGTGTACAGGTATGGTTGGAATCCAAGGGGTTATATGAAAACCAAACCACAAAAAAACTAGATACAAGTAATAAAAAATAAAACAATTTTGTTAACAGATTAAACAACTACTAATTGCAACACTCAAATTTAGTTTATGATACACACAGTTCAAATGACTGATATAATCACACCTGTACTACCACCACACACCTGTACTACCACCTCACACCTGTACTACCACCTCACACCTGTACTACTACCACCACACACCTGTACTACTACCACCACACACCTGTACTACTACCACCACACACCTGTACTACCACCACACACCTGTACTACCACCACACACCTGTACTACCACCTCACACCTGTACTACTACCACCACACACCTGTACTACCACCACACACCTGTACTACCACCACACACCTGTACTACCACCACACACCTCTACTTCCTTTTTACTGGACATGGAGACATAAGAATAATATAATAATAATACGTTAATCTGGGAAGTAGATAAACGGCCTCATTGACAAAATCCAGAAGTCTCCCTTTAATTAAGAAACATTTTGCAACAGAATCTGCGGACCCCCGGTGGCAATAAATGTATAAAACCGAAAAGCTGACCTTGACTTGGAAGAGTTGCAGTGTTGGATAGCTTTAGCCAGTTAGCTTGCTAGCCAACATATATAGCATTCCTCTCTGTTTGAGGCAGGTTGTTGAGTAGACTTAAATTAGCGGCATTAGCAAAGTAAGTGAAAGGTAAACTAAGAAAAAAAAAGAAGAAATATAGCTGGCTCTCTGCTGCTTCTTCATTTTTGAAGAAATTAAATTGTCTTTCTTTCTTTGATTCAACTAGTCACCACAGTTTATGCACTGCAGTGCTAGCTAGCTGTAGCTTATGCTTTCAGTACTAGATTCATTCTCTGATCCTTTGATTGGATGAACATATGAGTTCATGCTGCAAGAGCACTGATAGGGTGGAGGACGTCCTCCGTAAGTTGTCAGAATTACTGTGTAAGTCTACGGAAGGGGTTGAGAACCATGAGCCTCCTAGGTTTTGTGTTGAAGTCAATGTACCCAGAGGAGGACGGAAGCTAGCTGTCCTCCGGCTATACCATACCATGGTGCTTCCCTGGAGGGTGCTGTTGAGGCTTCTGTAGACCATTGCAAAACAGTGTTTTAATCAGTTATTTGGTGACTTGACTATATTTAGCAGTTTTCTCTAAAAAATAAATGTAGGAAATTCACTGAGTAGGATGGTCCTCCTCTGAGGGGCCTACCCTGCCACACATATTAATATGCTGAACCCATACTCAGTGGTGTAAAATACATAAGTAAAAATACTTTATATTACTACTTAAGTCGTTTTTTTGGTCTATCTATACTTTACTATTGATATTTTGGACAGCTTTTACTTTTACTTCACTACATTCCTAAAGAGAGTAAGGTACTTTTTACTCCATACATTTTTCCTGACACCCAAAAGTCCTTGTTACATTTTGAATGCTTAACAGGACAGGAAAGTTGTCAAATTCACGCACCTATCAAGAGAAGATCCCTGCTCATTCCTACTGTCTCTGATTTGGCGGACTTACTAAACACAAATGCTTAATTTGCCATATACAGTGGGGAGAACAAGTATTTGATACACTGCCGATTTTGCAGGTTTTCCTACTTACAAAGCATGTAGAGGTCTGTAATTTTTTTATCATAGGTACACTTCAACTGTGAGAGACGGAATCTAAAACAAAATCCAGAAAATCACATTGTATGATTTTTTAAGTAATTAATTTGCATTTTATTGCATGACATACAGTGCCTTGCGAAAGTATTCGGCCCCCTTGAACTTTGCGACCTTTTGCCACATTTCAGGCTTCAAACATAAAGATATAAAACTGTATTTTTTTGTGAAGAATCAACAACAAGTGGGACACAATCATGAAGTGGAACGACATTTATTGGATATTTCAAACTTTTTTAACAAATCAAAAACTGAAAAATTGGGCGTGCAAAATTATTCAGCCCCTTTACTTTCAGTGCAGCAAACTCTCTCCAGAAGTTCAGTGAGGATCTCTGAATGATCCAATGTTGACCTAAATGACTAATGATGATAAATACAATCCACCTGTGTGTAATCAAGTCTCCGTATAAATGCACCTGCACTGTGATAGTCTCAGAGGTCCGTTAAAAGCGCAGAGAGCATCATGAAGAACAAGGAACACACCAGGCAGGTCCGAGATACTGTTGTGAAGAAGTTTAAAGCCGGATTTGGATACAAAAAGATTTCCCAAGCTTTAAACATCCCAAGGAGCACTGTGCAAGCGATAATATTGAAATGGAAGGAGTATCAGACCACTGCAAATACAAGGAGAAGACTGATCAGAGATGCAGCCAAGAGGCCCATGATCACTCTGGATGAACTGCAGAGATCTACAGCTGAGGTGGGAGACTCTGTCCATAGGACAACAATCAGTCGTATATTGCACAAATCTGGCCTTTATGGAAGAGTGGCAAGAAGAAAGCCATTTCTTAAAGATATCCATAAAAACTTTGCCACAAGCCACCTGGGAGACACACCAAACATGTGGAAGAAGGTGCTCTGGTCAGATGAAACCAAAATTGAACTTTTTGGAAACAATGCAAAACGTTATGTTTGGCGTAAAAGCAACACAGCTCATCACCCTGAACACACCATCCCCACTGTCAAACATGGTGGTGGCAGCATCATGGTTTGGGCCTGCTTTTCTTCAGCAGGGACAGGGAAGATGGGTAAAATTGATGGGAAGATGGATGGAGCCAAATACAGGACCATTCTGGAAGAAAACCTGATGGAGTCTGCAAAAGACCTGAGACTGGGACGGAGATTTGTCTTCCAACAAGACAATGATCCAAAACATAAAGCAAAATCTACAATGGAATGGTTCAAAAATAAACATATCCAGGTGTTAGAATGGCCAAGTCAAAGTCCAGACCTGAATCCAATCGAGAATCTGTGGAAAGAACTGAAAACTGCTGTTCACAAATGCTCTCCATCCAACCTCACTGAGCTCGAGCTGTTTTGCAAGGAGGAATGGGAAAAAAGTTCAGTCTCTCGATGTGCAAAACTGATAGAGACATACCCCTAGCGACTTACATCTTTAATCGCAGCAAAAGGTGACGCTACAAAGTATTAACTTAAGGGGGCTGAATAATTTTGCACGCCCAATTTTTCAGTTTTTGATTTGTTAAAAAAGTTTGAAATATCCAATAAATGTCGTTCCACTTCATGATTGTGTCCCACTTGTTGTTGATTCTTCACAAAAAAATACAGTTTTATATCTTTATGTTTGAAGCCTGAAATTTGGCAAAAGGTCGCAAAGTTCAAGGGGGTCGAATACTTTCGCAAGGCACTGTAAGTATTTGATCACCTACCAACCAGTAAGAATTCTGGCTCTCACAGATCTGTTTTCTTTAAGAAGCCCTCCTGTTCTCCACTCATTACCTGTATTAACTGCACCTGTTTGAACTCGTTACCTGTATAAAAGACACCTGTCCACACACTCAATCAAACAGACTCCAACCTCTCCACAATGGCCAAGACCAGAGAGGATGTACGGACATCAGGGATAAAATTGTTGACCTGCACAAGTCTGGAATGGGCTACAGGACAATAGGCACGCAGCTTGGTGAGAAGGCAACAACTGTTGGCGCAATTATTAGAAAATGGAAGAAGTTCAAGATGACGGTCAATCACCCTCGGTCTGGGGCTCCATGCAAGATCTCACCTCGTGGGGCATCAATGATCATGAGGAAGGTGAGGGATCAGCCCAGAACTACACGGAAGGACCTGGTCAACGACCTGAAGAGAGCTGGGACCACAGTCTCAAAGAAAACCATTAGTAACACACTACGCCGTCAGGGATTAAAATCCTGCAGCGCACGCAAGGTCCCCCTGCTCAAGCCAGTGCATGTCCAGGCCCGTCTGAAGTTTGCCAAGGACCATCTGGATGATCCAGAGGAGGAATGGGAGAAGGTCATGTGGTCTGATGAGACAAAAATATACCTTTTTGGTCTAAACTCCACTCGCCGTGTTTGGAAGAAGAAGAAGGATGAGTACAACCCCAAGAACACCATCCCAATCGTGAAGCATGGAGGTGGAAACATCATTCTTTGGGGATGCTTTCTTTGGGGACAGGACAACTGCACCGTATTGAGGGGAGGATGGATGGGGCCATGTATCGCAAGATCTTGGCCAACAACCTCCTTCCCCCAGTAAGAGCATTGAAGATGGGTCGTGGCTGGGTCTTCCAGCATGACAACGACCCGAAATACACAGCCAGGGCAACTAAGGAGTGGCTCCGTAAGAAGTAGCTCAAGGTCCTGGAGTGGCCTAGCCAGTCTCCAGACCTGAACCCAATAGAAAATCTTTGGAGGGAGCTGAAGGTCTGTATTGCCCAGCGACAGCCCCGAAACCTGAAGGATCTGGAGAAGGTCTGTATGGAGGAGTGGGCCAAAATCCCTGCTGCAGTGTGTGCAAACCTGGTCAAGAACTACAGGAAATGTATGATCTCTGTAATTGCAAACAAAGGTTTCTGTACCAAATATTAAGTTCTGCTTTTCTGATGTATCAAATACTTATGTCATGCAATAAAATGCTAATTAATTACTTAAAAATCATACAATGTGATTTTCTGGATTTTTGTTTTAGATTCCGTCTCTCACAGTTGAAGTGTACCTATGATAAAAATTACAGACCTCTACATGCTTTGTAAGTAGGAAAACCTGCCGATTTTGCAGGTTATCAAATACTTGTTCTCCTTCTTCTGTATAAGAACTTTAAAATGATTTATGCTTTATACTTTTTCTTTTGATACTTAAGTATATTTAAAACCAAATACTTTTAGACTTTTATTCAAGTAGTATTTTACTTGGTTACTTTCATTTTTTTTATTTTTTTAACTCAAGTATGACAATTGGGTACTTTTTCCATCACTGCCCATACTGTATTTTCCTTGTCTTTTTGATACATTTCATATATGTCATTGCTGCTTTGTGTAATGCATTTAATTTGTTTTTGTATATATTGTATGTTTTGTTGTTGTTTTTGTGTGACTGTCATGTATTGTAAATGTTAAATACAATGTTTGAACGGACCATTTTCAAAAAACACACACTGTCTCTGTCTCAGACCAGCTGCTGGCAGGCCTCCCCCAGAGGGCAAAGGTCAGGCTGCAGACAGGTCACTACACTGTGAAGAAGGGAGACGCCCTGCAGCTCACTAACATAGACAGCATTCCCATCCTCACCTCCTCCTCCTGCCCTGCTACCATCTTCAACAGCACTGCAGGTCAGAACAGAGAAATCGTGAGAAATTTTCACATGAAATTCGGTTCCCTGGTTCGATATCCTGGAGCGTTTCTACAAAAAATATAGAATTCTACAAAAAAATATAGAATTCTACAAAAAATATAGAATTCTACAAAAAATATAGAATTCTACAAAAAAATAAATTTTGCTTCCACAAGCCCTGAAAATAACAGTTTCAGGATGCGATTTGCAAGACGCATATTCTACATGATGTTATTATTAGCAAGCTAGCTTGTTTACAATGAACAAAAAGTTACACGCGAATTACGATGCCTGCGTCACAATACCCGGCACTCATTTCAGCCAGAGTTCGTTTGCGTTTCATTACATGCTTTATGGCTCGGATGAGCACACTAAATGCTCCAGGATCCGGATTATACAGGGGGGGGGGGGGGGGGGGCATGTGAAAGCACCCTCCCTAAATTGTATCCTGATCCTAGCTGTAGTTTTCTGCTCGTCCGTGTCTTCCTTCTCAACTTAGTTCCACACCAATCATCCTTCCTCATCCCTCACTGAGTCTCTCTCTCTTTGTCCTCACCCTCCCCTCTTCTCCTCTCGTCTGCAGAGCGTGTGGATGAGAGTGTTCTGTTCATCCAGTCATCTGACAAAGTGACCAGTATCTCTCTACCTCCCACCCCACCCTATCACACCCTGGAGTTTCAGCTGGAGGTACTGTGTGTCATCCCTTCTGATCCAGTCCGGCCCGAGAACCAGAGACTCACAAACGGAGAGATACACCACCGTCCCCGGAGCTACAGCCACCCCGATAACCACATGACCGCCATCAACCAGAGGGTACTGAGGACAGAGATATGTTTTGATCTTGTTAATAGCAATGCAGGATAAATAATGTAGATATAGTGATTTTCAATGACTTTCGGGATTTGTTATGCATTTCGTCTACATTGTCAAGTTAAATATTATTTTTCTTAATTTATAAAGAATTGGATGGCTTATTTTGAATGGAGACGAGTAACATATTCTGTCATGGTCTCTCTCTGTTCTCTGTGCACAGATGTCTGTAGACTGTCCCTGGTCCATCTACTCCACTCCAATATCCCTCACCTTCTACATCCCCTTTAAGGCCAAGCACTCACTACTATCAGCAGGGAACAGGTAAACCTTCACTACTATCAGCAGGGAACAGATTAACCCTCATTACTATCAGCAGGGAACAGATAAACCCTCACTACTATCAGCAGGGAACAGATAAACCCTCACTACTATCAGCAGGGAACAGATAAACCCTCACTACTATCAGCAGGGAACAGATAAACCCTCACTACTATCAGCAGGGAACAGTTAACCCTCACTAATATCAGCAGGGAACAGTTAAATCCTCACTACTATCAACAGGGAACAGATAAACCCTCACTACTATCAGCAGGGAACAGTTAAACCCTCACTATTATCAGCAGGGAACAGATTAACCCTCACTACTATCAACAGGGAACAGGTAAACCCTCACTACTATCAACAGGGAACAGATTAACCCTCACTACTATCAACAGGGAACAGGTAAACCCTCACTACTATCAGCAGGGAACAGATAAACCCTCACTACTATCAACAGGGAACAGTTAAACCCTCACTACTATCAACAGGGAACAGGTAAACCCTCACTACTATCAGCAGGGAACAGATAAACCCTCACTATTATCAGCAGGGAACAGATAAACCCTCACTACTATCAGCAGGGAACAGATAAACCCTCACTACTATCAGCAGGGAACAGGTAAACCCTCACTATTATCAGCAGGGAACAGTTAAACCCTCACTGTTATCATCAGGGAACAGATAAACCCTTACTACTATCAACAGGGAACAGTTAAACCCTCACTACTATCAGCAGGGAACAGGTAAACCCTCACTACTATCATCAGGGAACAGATAAACCCTCACTACTATCAGCAGGGAACAGATAAACCCTCACTACTATCAGCAGGGAACAGGTAAACCCTCACTATTATCAGCAGGGAACAGTTAAACCCTCACTGTTATCATCAGGGAACAGATAAACCCTCACTACTATCAGCAGGGAACAGATTAACCCTCACTACTATCAGCAGGGATCAGATTAACCCTCACTACTATCAGCAGGGAACAGATAAACCCTCACTATTATCAGCAGGGAACAGTTAAACCCTCACTACTATCAGCAGGGAACAGATAAACCCTCACTATTATCAGCAGGGAACAGGTAAACCCTCACTACTATCAGCAGGGAACAGATAAACCCTCACTACTATCAACAGGGAACAGTTAAACCCTCACTACTATCAGCAGGGAACAGTTAAACCCTCACTACTATCAGCAGGGAACAGTTAAACCCTCACTACTATCAGCAGGGAACAGTTAAACCCTCACTACTATCAGCAGGGAACAGTTAAACCCTCACTACTATCAGCAGGGAACAGTTAAACCCTCACTACTATCAACAGGGAACAGTTAAACCCTCACTACTATCAGCAGGGAACAGTTAAACCCTCACTACTATCAGCAGGGAACAGATTAACCCTCACTACTATCAGCAGGGAACAGATAAACCCTCACTATTATCAGCAGGGAACAGTTAAACCCTCACTACTATCAGCAGGGAACAGATAAACCCTCACTATTATCAGCAGGGAACAGGTAAACCCTCACTACTATCAGCAGGGAACAGATAAACCCTCACTACTATCAACAGGGAACAGTTAAACCCTCACTACTATCAGCAGGGAACAGTTAAACCCTCACTACTATCAGCAGGGAACAGTTAAACCCTCACTACTATCAGCAGGGAACAGTTAAACCCTCACTACTATCAGCAGGGAACAGTTAAACCCTCACTACTATCAGCAGGGAACAGTTAAACCCTCACTACTATCAACAGGGAACAGTTAAACCCTCACTACTATCAGCAGGGAACAGTTAAACCCTCACTACTATCAGCAGGGAACAGATAAACCCTCACTACTATCAGCAGGGAACAGATAAACACTCACTACTATCAGCAGGGAACAGTTAAATCCTCACTACTATCAGCAGGGAACAGATAAACACTCACTACTATCAGCAGGGAACAGTTAAATCCTCACTGCTATCAGCAGGGAACAGATAAACCCTCACTACTATCAGCAGGGAACAGTTAATCCCTCACTACTATCAGCAGGGAACAGTTAAACCCTCACTACTATCAGCAGGGAACAGGTAAACCCTCACTACTATCATCAGGGAACAGATAAACCCTCACTACTATCAGCAGGGAACAGATAAACCCTCACTACTATCAGCAGGGAACAGGTAAACCCTCACTATTATCAGCAGGGAACAGTTAAACCCTCACTGTTATCATCAGGGAACAGATAAACCCTCACTACTATCAGCAGGGAACAGATTAACCCTCACTACTATCAGCAGGGAACAGATTAACCCTCACTACTATCAGCAGGGAACAGATAAACCCTCACTATTATCAGCAGGGAACAGTTAAACCCTCACTACTATCAGCAGGGAACAGATAAACCCTCACTATTATCAGCAGGGAACAGGTAAACCCTCACTACTATCAGCAGGGAACAGATAAACCCTCACTACTATCAACAGGGAACAGTTAAACCCTCACTACTATCAGCAGGGAACAGTTAAACCCTCACTACTATCAGCAGGGAACAGTTAAACCCTCACTACTATCAGCAGGGAACAGTTAAACCCTCACTACTATCAGCAGGGAACAGTTAAACCCTCACTACTATCAGCAGGGAACAGTTAAACCCTCACTACTATCAACAGGGAACAGATAAACCCTCACTACTATCAGCAGGGAACAGATAAACACTCACTACTATCAGCAGGGAACAGTTAAATCCTCACTACTATCAGCAGGGAACAGATAAACACTCACTACTATCAGCAGGGAACAGTTAAATCCTCACTGCTATCAGCAGGGAACAGATAAACCCTCACTACTATCAGCAGGGAACAGATAAACACTCACTACTATCAGCAGGGAACAGTTAAATCCTCACTGCTATCAGCAGGGAACAGTTAATCCCTCACTACTATCAGCAGGGAACAGTTAAACCCTCACTACTATCAGCAGGGAACAGATTAACCCTCACTACTATCAGCAGGGAACAGTTAAACCCTCACTACTATCAACAGGGAACAGATAAATCCTCACTGCTATCAGCAGGGAACAGTTAAATCCTCACTGCTATCAGCAGGGAACAGTTAATCCCTCACTACTATCAGCAGGGAACAGTTAAACCCTCACTACTATCAGCAGGGAACAGTTAAACCCTCACTACTATCAGCAGGGAACAGGTAAACCCTCACTACTATCAGCAGGGAACAGTTAAACCCTCACTACTATCAGCAGGGAACAGGTAAACCCTCACTACTATCAGCAGGGAACAGGTAAACCCTCACTACTATCAGCAGGGAACAGGTAAACCCTCACTACTATCAGCAGGGAACAGATAAACACTCACTACTATCAGCAGGGAACAGTTAAATCCTCACTACTATCAGCAGGGAACAGTTAAACCCTCACTACTATCAGCAGGGAACAGGTAAACCCTCACTACTATCAGCAGGGAACAGGTAAACCCTCACTACTATCAGCAGGGAACAGGTAAACCCTCACTACTATCAGCAGGGAACAGGTAACCCTCACTACTATCAGTAGGGAACAGGTAAACCCTCACTACTATCAGCAGGGAACAGGTAACCTGGGGAAAAAACTACACCTAGTATTCAAATCTTAACCTATGAGGTCCGGGGTACTGCTGGTTTTCTGTTTGCAGATCTGAAAGAATTTGACCTTTTGACCGCTACCCTTTGACCTGACTCACAGGAACTACATCCAGGTGTGTCTGCAGAACGTGTCAGATGTGAACTTTCACCTGATGGACCAGAGGCTAACAGAGAAACATCACGAGTCTTCTCTGGAACTGCAGTCCCTCAACACTAAAGCACAACAGGTAACTTAACAATGAACCATCAGAAGAGACATAAGCTCTGACAAGTCTCAACATCAGCAATATTCCAATAGCCCTATTTTCATCACAGATGTAAGACCTTCACTTTTGTAACTTTCACTTGATGTAAGATCTCTCTCTCTCTGTATTGTTGGTGTACAATAAGCAGTGTGTGGTTCTCTCTCTATATACACTGCTCAAAAAAATAAAGGGAACACTAAAACAACACATCCTAGATCTGAATGAATGAAATATTCTTATTAACTCCTTTTTTCTTTACATAGTTGAATGTGCTGACAACAAAATCACACAAAAATTATCAATGGAAATCAAATGTATCAACCCATGGAAGTCTGGATTTGGAGTCACACTCAAAATTAAAGTGGAAAACCACACTACAGGCTGATCCAACTTTGATGTAATGTCCTTAAAACGAGTCAAAATGAGGCTCAGTAGTGTGTGTGGCCTCCACTTGCCTGTATGACCTCCCTACAATGCCTGGGCATGCTCCTGATGAGGTGGCGGATGGTCTCCTGAGGGATCTCCTCCCAGACCTGGACTAAAGCATCCGCCAACTCCTGGAGAGTCTGTGGTGCAAGATGTCCCAGATGTGCTCAATTGGATTCAGGCCTGGGGAACAGGGGTCTGTCCATAGCATCAATGCCTTCCTCTTGCAGGAACTGCTGACACACTCCAGCCACATGAGGTCTAGCATTTTCTTGCATTAGGAGGAACCCAGGGCCAACCGCACCAGCATATGGTCTCACAAGGGGTCTGAGGATCTCATCTCGGTACCTAATGGCAGTCAGGCTACCTCTGGCGAGCACATGGAGGGCTGTGCGGCCCCCCCAAAGAAATGCCACCCCACACCATGACTGACCCACCGCCAAACCGGTCATGCTGGAGGATGTTGCAGGCAGCAGAACGTTCTCCACGGCATCTCCAGACTCTGTCACGTCTGTCACATGTGCTCAGTGTGAACCTGCTTTCATCTGTGAAGAGCACAGGGTGCCAGTGGCGAATTTGCCAATCTTGGTGTTCTCTGGCAAATGCCAAACGTCCTGCACGGTGTTGGGCTGTAAGCACAACCCCCACCTGTGGACGTCGGGCCCTCATACCACCCTCATGGAGTTTATTTCTGACCGTTTGAGCAGACACATGCACATTTGTGGCCTGCTGGAGGTCATTTTGCAGGGCTCTGGCAGTGCTCATCCTGCTCCTCCTTGCACAAAGGCGGAGTTTAGCGGTCCTGCTGCTGGGTTGTTGCCCTCCTACGGCCTCCTCCACGTCTCCTGATGTACTGGCCTGTCTCCTGGTAGCACCTCCATGCTCTGGACACTACGCTGACAGACACAGCAAACCTTCTTGCCACAGCTCGCATTGATGTGCCATCCTGGATGAGCTGCACTACCTGAGCCACTTGTGTGGGTTGTAGACTCCGTCTCATGCTACCACTAGAGTGAAAGCACCGCCAGCATTCAAAAGTGACCAAAACATCAGCCAGGAAGCATAGGAACTGAGAAGTGGTCTGTGGTCACCACCTGCAGAACCACTCCTTTATTGGGGGTGTCTTGCTAATTGCCTATAATTTCCACCTGTTGTCTATTCCATTTGCACAACAGCATGTGGAATGTATTGTCAATCAGTGTTGCTTCCTAAGTGGACAGTTTGATTTCACAGAAGTGTGATTGACTTGGAGTTACATTGTGTTGTTTAAGTGTTCCCTTTATTTTTTTGAGCAGTGTATATAGTTGGTGTGCAGTAAGCAGTGTGGTTCTCTATCTCTATATATAGTTGGTGTGCAGTAAGCAGAGTGTGGTTCTCTCTCTCTATATATAGTTGGTGTGCAGTAAGCAGAGTGTGGTTCTCTCTCTCTCTATATATATATATATATATATATATATATATATATATATATACATAATTGGTGTGCAGTAAGCGGTGTGTGGTTCTCTCTCTATATATATATAGTTGGTGTACAGTAAGCAGAGTGTGGTTCTCTCTCTCTATATATAGTTGGTGTACAGTAAGCAGAGTGTGGTCCTTCTCTCTCTATATATAGTTGGTGTGCAGTAAGCAGAGTGTTTACTGCGTGTGGGATGTGAGGTGGAAGGAAAACATGCCAGTCTGTCTACAGTGTGTGTTCTCTGCCAGCTTCTCCTCTGCTTCTGAGGAAGTCTCAGCCTTCAAGCCCTACCACTACGAGTTTCAACTGGAGAGAGTGACAGTGAGTAGCCTAATGTACCTGGTACCTACCTGATCCTGTCAGCTTAAAAGGCCCAGTGGAGTCAAAGTTCTGTTTTTATTGTGTTTTGTATCATATTGTACAACAGCTGATGAAACTAACACTGTAAAAGTGTGAAACATTTTCATCTGTTATTTCCTGGTACTTTCTGATTGAAAATACAATCTACACAGGTCCTACTAATCAGCAGATTTGCATGGCTGGAGTTTTAGCTTGCCTGGCGACATCACCAGGCCATATAAGTTAATAGACCAATAACAGAGTTTCAAACCTCTCTACCAATAACAGCTAGTTTTCAATTCCATATTCCTCCCATTAGGCTCATCCAATTATGCCCCTCATTTAGACCACTCCCAGACAGTCATAGCAAAATGATTGCTTTAGCGTTTTGCTAAACAGCTATTTTTGTTTCTTTTTTTACTGTGTTCAACCCTACTGTGTTCTACTCTGCGTCTGTGTTCCACTCGACTACTGTGTTCAACCCTACTGTGTTCTACTCTGCGTCTGTGTTCCACTCGACTACTGTGTTCTACCCTACTGTGTTCTACTCTACGTCTGTGTTCCACTCTACGTCTGTGTTCTACTCTGCGTCTGTGTTCTACTCTGCGTCTGTGTTCTACTCTGCGTCTGTGTTCCACTCGACTACAGTGTTCCACTCTACGTCTGTGTTCTACTCTACGTCTGTGTTCTACTCTACGTCTGTGTTCTACTCTAAGTCTGTGTTCTACTCTACGTCTGTGTTCTACTCTACGTCTGTGTTCTACTCTACGTCTGTGTTCTACTCTACGTCTGTGTTCTACTCTACATCTGTGTTCTACTCTGCGTCTGTGTTCTACTCTACTACTGTGTTCAACCCTACTGTGTTCTACTCTACGTCTGTGTTCCACTCTACGTCTGTGTTCTACTCTGCGTCTGTGTTCTACTCTGCGTCTGTGTTCCACTCGACTACTGTGTTCCACTCGACTACTGTGTTCCACTCTACGTCTGTGTTCTACTCTACGTCTGTGTTCTACTCTACGTCTGTGTTCTACTCTACGTCTGTGTTCTACTCTGCGTCTGTGTTCTACTCTGCGTCTGTGTTCTACTCTACGTCTGTGTTCCATTCCACGTCTGTGTTCTACTTTATATCTGTGTTCTACATATGTGTTCTGCTTCATATCTGTGTTCTACATCTGTGTTCTGCTTCATATCTGTGTTCTACTTCATATCTGTGTTCTGCAGGGTTGGGGTCAATTGGAATTAGTCAGTCAATTCAGAAAGTAAACTGAAAAGCAGAAAATCTGTTTTTCACTTCTTTTAAATTCAAATCAGTTCCTGAATTCAAAATTGAGCCCAACCCTGGTGTGTTGTGTTGCAGACACTGTACAGTGTGAGGGCAGAGATCATGCCTGCGGCTGGTCAACAAAACTGTCACTCTGGCTCCCTCTGTGGGCTGGAGATGTCCATTACACGACTGGCTGAACCTGATGATGATGAGGAAGATGATGGAGGGACAGAGGAAAAAGGGCAGACAGAGACAGAGGAGGTCTGCTCCACCAAGCTCATGTATGAAGGTAAGTGTGCATAAACTCATAAAGTGGGTTTACTTCAAGTGGTGGATTATTGTGTGTGTGTGTGTGTGTGTGTGTGTGTGTGGTGAGCACATTAAACCCATCTCTGTTCTCCCCCAGTGGCAGGCAGTAGCTGGGTGGTGTATGGCAGAAGCTCAGGGCTGGTGTCCATGCCAGCGGATGCTAATGCCAACCACAGGGTACAGGTTGAGTTGATGCCCCTGTTCGCTGGCCACCTGCCATTCCCTGACATCAAGGTGTTTAAGTACCTACCTCCCAGTGCCAACTCCGCCAGCCAACCTGATACAGGTGAGTCCTACCTCCTTTCTTCAGGCTCTCTCCTCCTCTCACAGAGGTTTGACTCTCACAGGGCTAAATCCTAACTTGTGTATATTGGATATTCATGCAAATCAACCATTGACATGAATGTATGTTTTAAATTGTTTTTAATTATGCATTGTGCCAGGTGCTAACTCCCCTTTACCCTTCTGTTCACAGACAGCTGTGTAGAAAACGGCATGCTCTCCCTGATAGACCGGCCTCTGGATGATCAGGGGGACACGGCCAGCTTCTGTAGCCAGGGAAGTGTCCACTCTGTGGGCAGCGGGGAGCAGCAGTCCAGGGTTCTTCCCATGCCTCGCCTGGAGCCCTTCAGCCCGGGACAGGTGTTCAACCACAGCCAGGGATGCCAGGTCCTGGTGCTTCCCTCTACTGATGACTGCGTTCTAGAGATCAACGCTACGTGACCCTGGTGGTTGGTCAACACCCACTACCATCACCTCTTGCCCCAGACCTCCTGTGGGGCTCCGCTGTTCTGGAGCTCTTAAGTTTGGTTGGGACCCAAAAGTAGCTGTTCTAAGATCAGACTATGGACTCTGACTGTGGGCTCTGCTAGCTGGACTAGCCCCCGAGCCTGGAGCGAACACAGTCACATCCGTAGAGCCCTGATGAACTAGACACATTACAACCTGCTGATGTCTTGACATATGTTTTCCTTCTCTTCTTCAGACTGTGTTTTGGCTCAGTGAATAGATCTGTGTTTGACTACTTGGTCTCAGAAAAGGGAGAGGACACACGTTGTCAAACCCTGTTGACATGCTAGACCTTAGCCAAGGCAATCTTGTCCTTCCTCAAACTTTCTGTATTAAACTCAAATGCAACAAAGACCTGAGTATAGTAAAGTGTGTGTGTGTGTGTGTGTGAGTGTGTGATTGACGGACGGGACTGACTGACTGACTGACGGACGGACGCTCACATACTGATGTATGTCTCAGCTATGTACGCGTTCATGTCTCCTTCTGGCCTTTCACCATTCTCACCAAACCCACAGTCCATAACTAACATTTGTAGCTACACTGCCCTCATCTGACCACTGTACATACTGTTTTATGTATAAGTAAATTTACAAAAGCTGAAGAATATACGCACATCCAGGTACTTTCCACAGGTGCTGGAGTTGTAGGCAAACTCACTGAAAAACAGAAAGGAAAACGCTGCACACTGCTGCTCATGCTGCCAGGTGATGCTGCCAGGTGATGCTGCCAGGTGATGCTGCCAGGTGATGCTGCCAGGTGATGCTGCCAGGTGATGCTGCCAGGTAATGCTGCCAGGTGATGCTGCCAGGTGATTATTTATTTCTAACGTTTTGATCCTTAGGTCTTCATCAGGCCTCCATATCTCAGGTGGGGGTGGAAAGGTCCTATATATAGGGGCAGTACTCAGTGACATCACTTCCTGAAACAGATGTATTACATAGTTTCACAATATTAACATTCAATGTATCAAAATATATGATCATACACAGAGCATGTGATCAATATTTATAGTAATACACATACAATTTTCAATTAGGATTAAAAAAAACAATAGATTTTAGATTTATTGGAACTATAAAAACGATTTCAAGTCAAACTCCTCGTTAAGGCCAAGAGGAGATGCCTGTCGATCCAGAAAGATGTAAATAAATATGACAATGAAAAGAGACTCCTTGTCGTTTCTCTGCAAACCTCTACAACAGTAAGCAATCCAATTCTAAGCTGGATTCAGCTCTAAGCTGGATTCAGCTCTAAACTGGATTCAGCTCTAAACTGGATTCAGCTCTAACTGGATTCAGCTCTAAACTAGATTCAGCTCTAAACTGGATTCAGCTCTAAACTGGATTCAGCTCTAACTGGATTCAGCTCTAAACTGGATTCAGCTCTAACTGGATTCAGCTCTAAACTAGATTCAGCTCTTAGCTGGATTCAGATCTAAACTGGATTCAGCTCTAAACTGGATTCAGCTCTAAACTGGATTCAGCTCTAAGCTGGATTCAGCTCTAAACTGGATTCAATTCTAAACTGGATTCAGCTGTAATCTGGATTCAATTCTAAATTGGATTCATCTCTAAACTGGATTCATCTCTAAACTGGATTCAGCTCTAAACTGGATTCAGCTCTAAACTGGATTCAGCTCTACACTACTCAGGACTACTACTATTTACATGTCAATTCTAATCTGGATTCAGCTCTAAACTGTACTCAGCATCCTAAAGTCCATTCACATCAACCATAACTAAATTGTAAAAAAAAATGTTTTTTATTTAACTAGGCAAGTCAGTTAAGAACAAATTCTTATTTACAATGACGGCCTTCCCCGGCCAAACCCTAACCCGGACGACGCTGGGCCAATTGTGAGCCGCCCTGTGTGTTAGAGTGGATGGTTGTGTGTGTCAGAGTGTTGTACTCGCTGGCTGTAGGTGTGTTTGGAGTGATGAAGATGTGTCTGGTCACCTGCTGCTGTTGTCCAGGCGACATACACAGTGAAGGCCCAGAGCCATGTCAGCCGAAGGGTTGACTACTCACTGAGAACACATAGTCAGGACTAAGTCAAACTATGCCCTAGCATAGCAGTACTTCAGTAGACTGAGGAGTAGCATCCAAAGCTTTTACAGCAGAGATAAGATATAGATAGCATACTGACTATCAGTGGTGATTTTAGCATGTAAATCTTGATAGGGCAAACAAACAAACAAAAATTGGGGGATGCATGCCAGCAAAGCCACTACACAACACAACACTAAACAATACATGAATTGCACTATAACAGTGACAAACGGTGACCATAAACTGTTAGGACCTACATAAAGCTGTCCAAACAGCACAGTCCCAACAGCAGTCCCAACACTTTACCACTGCCACACCGGTCTTTCAGCGGAGCCTTGTCTGGCAGCGAAACAGTTCATTCAGCCTCATTTACTGCCTTTTAGAAAAACATAGCTGATGTGGCTGACTTGCTTAAACCAATGTGGTTTCTAATGACAATTAAGCTCTACAAACTATCGCATAAAGGGATAAGAGGAAATCCATAATTTCGATTAAGACATTAATGAGTGAGCTAGGACAGACATAGTTAATATAACTATTTGTTCAGAACTTTTGAAATGTACAGTGACAATTCAGAGCATGGGCCGTTCTTACAGAGTTCTCCCTGTACACCAAGTCAGAACCTTAGGATAAATAAAGGGGGCATATAAATCAGACAATGAAAGCTCTTACAATATTATATGATTACATTTCTCTAAAACAGGTTATACGCTACACGTGCACCACCAAGTCAGAACAGTAGGTGAAATTAAGAGGGGGAAAATAGACCAGATTATTAAGGTGAGGCACATGGGCTACTAACAGCTTACCACACAACATACACTTAGTATGACTTTCTTAGCTACAGTATACATATCTCCCTGGCATATTACATCATTTATGCAGCAGCGTACAATACATTTTTGGACTCACCTTGCTGTGCTGTGCTGTGCTCACTTGGAACAGGAAGGTGAAGCGGCAGTCCTTCGTGGGCAAAGTTTGTCATCAGACTTTGTCATCAATGTCTACCATTCTCTGGATCTATGGTGCTTTCAAGACAACTGGGAACTCTAGAAAAAAAACGAGGTTGAATCATGATGACGTCAGTGATCTTCAGGTTGTAGCTCTAGAAAGAGGCCCCGACTTACAACTATGCGTTGGATGACCGTTCAAAAGTATTTTCCCAGTCAGAGCTAGTTTTTTCCTGAATTCCAAGTTGTCTTGAAATCATTGAAGTCAGATTTCCCATTTCCAAGTTAACACTTGTTTTAAGCATGGAGAAATTATGCTGGATTGACAGCATGGCCAATGTTGAATGTTGAATGTTTATCATTTTATCATAAGCTTGGAAAAGAGACCCTTAAACCTAGAATTGGTACCACACACCCACTCCACTGAATAGCAGGCTAGTGATTGCACTGCAATGCTTGCAGTTAACCACTGATTCCTTCCACACCACTCATTGTTGAATTTGTGATTTCCAACTTGTTGTGTAATGTTTATGTCCAATGGCCGATGAGCACTGATACGTTTTATCTATAATTTCTCTTCATTATTTGTCTTCATATGACAAGGATTAAAAAGGATTTGCCAGTAGCTTGTCGACTTGATTCAAAATGGTGACTGCTAGCCTGCAAGCTAAGATTTTGAGAGTATGATGTCCAATCAAAGCTACTGTGGATATACCGTGGTTTGATGTAATTTTATCTGTGGCCAATGACCTTGAGCCTTCTTGGATGGGCACTTCTAATGTAACTCTATGGCAGGACACAAGGAGCTTGAATTTTCTAGCTCTACCCTTAGATTTATCAGTGACATAGTGTCCCCATGAGTGACAGAACACTGAGCCAATCACGGCGCAACTAGAGAACATTAACAAACACTACGATCCGTATTTTCCGCTGGCTGCCTCACCATCACAGAAAGCACTGAGCTAGGCTGAAACACCTGCATTTTGGAGCTGCCTTACTCAAGAAAGCAAAACAAGAGACCATGTTTGAATACGGCTTTATTAACTCAATGATTTTCAATTTTTTTGTACATTGTTTGCAAACTAATATGTGACATGTATTAATAACAAAATAAAAAAAAATGTGGGGCTCAGAGCCCCTCCTGCACTGAATGACGGGTCGCCACTACTGCCACTACTACTGTCTGTATTGCTGACGATATACATTGTACTGTCTGTGTCCATATCATGTCAAGTTACCAGCATCACCAACCTCCAGACACCAGTGACTTAAAAAAAAAAAAGTATTTTTTTTATTTTTTATATTATTTTTCATTTGTGGTAATATTTTCTCTCTTCCCCTCTCTTCTCAACACGTCTTCATTGTCTGAATTTTAATGTATTTGATGCTTATTTACTGCATTTAAAAAATATACAATTTCAAAACTCAAAAATGCTATTTGGAGAACAGCAAAAACAAGCCAAAATTACCCATTTTCACCATGGCTGCTGTAGCTTCATTCACGTCAGTGCACCTACAAACACAGTGTCCAGTGTCCGATTACTTTAATGAGTAACAGAGTTAGTATCTGGTGTGGCCACCAGCTGCATTAAGTACAGAGTAACGTGTTCCCTTTTTTTTTTATTGGGTAAATATTACAGTTATTTTGTCAAACGACGCGTGCGTTACTTTGACTCATATCTTTACCGTGCACTTGTTTCCATGATGAGATCTCAACTTGTTTCCTCATTCAGTTCTCGAGTGAGTGTTGAAAGACTGTTTGGAGAAAAGTCATGAAAGCTGCTGTCCATAGAAATGTACAGAGAGTACATAAAGGGCTTTCCAGTCCAGTGGCAAGTGTGCCCTCCTATACATTTTTTGTAGATTAGTTTCGATGTTTATTTAGTCACATGCACAGGGTCGCAGAAGTAGTTGCAGTGTACAGTGAAATTCTTAATAACCTTTTTAGGGCATTCCCCTAGCGGGACAACTTCCGGGGAAATTGGAGGGAACGCAAATCAAATATATAATCATAAGAATGATGGATATTAAACATTTAGGTACAGTGCCTTGCGAATGTATTCGGCCACCTTGAACTTTGCGACCTTTTGCCACATTTCAGGCTTCAAACATAAAGATATAAAACTGTATTTTTTTTGTGAAGAATCAACAACAAGTGGGACACAATCATGAAGTGGAACGACATTTATTGGATATTTCAAACTTTTTTAACAAATCAAAAACTGAAAAATTGGGCGTGCAAAATTATTCATCCCCTTTACTTTCAGTGCAGCAAACTCTCTCCAGAAGTTCAGTGAGGATCTCTGAATGATCCAATGTTGACCTAAATGACTAATGATGATAAATACAATCCACCTGTGTGTAATCAAGTCTCCGTATAAATGCACCTGCACTGTGATAGTCTCAGAGGTCCGTTAAAAGCGCAGAGAGCATCATGAAGAACAAGGAACACACCAGGCAGGTCCGAGATACTGTTGTGAAGAAGTTTAAAGCCGGATTTGGATACAAAAAGATTTCCCAAGCTTTAAACATCCCAAGGAGCACTGTGCAAGCGATAATATTGAAATGGAAGGAGTATCCGACCACTGCAATTCTACCAAGACCTGGCCGTCCCTCTAAACTTTCAGCTCATACAAGGAGAAGACTGATCAGAGATGCAGCCAAGAGGCCCATGATCACTCTGGATGAACTGCAGAGATCTACAGCTGAGGTGGGAGACTCTGTCCATAGGACAACAATCAGTCGTATATTGCACAAATCTGGCCTTTATGGAAGAGTGGCAAGAAGAAAGACATTTCTTAAAGATATCCATAAAAAGTGTCGTTTAAAGTTTGCCACAAGCCACCTGGGAGACACACCAAACATGTGGAAGAAGGTGCTCTGGTCAGATGAAACCAAAATGGAACTTTTTGGCAACAATGCAAAACGTTATGTTTGGCGTAAAAGCAACACAGCTGAACACACCATCCCCACTGTCAAACATGGTGGTGGCAGCATCATGGTTTGGGCCTGCTTTTCTTCAGCAGGGACAGGGAAGATGGTTAAAATTGATGGGAAGATGGATGGAGCCAAATACAGGACCATTCTGGAAGAAAACCTGATGGAGTCTGCAAAAGACCTGAGACCGGCACGGAGATTTGTCTTCCAACAAGACAATGATCCAAAACATAAAGCAAAATCTACAATGGAATGGTTCAAAAATAAACATATCCAGGTGTTAGAATGGCCAAGTCAAAGTCCAGACCTGAATCCAATCGAGAATCTGTGGAAAGAACTGAAAACTGCTGTTCACAAATGCTCTCCATCCAACCTCACTGAGCTCGAGCTGTTTTGCAAGGAGGAATGGGAAAAAAATTCAGTCTCTCGATGTGCAAAACTGATAGAGACATACCCCAAGCGACTTACAGCTGTAATCACAGCAAAAGGTGGCGCTACAAAGTATTAACTTAAGGGGGCTGAATAATTTTGCACGCCCAATTTTTCAGTTTTTGATTTGTTAAAAAAGTTTGAAATATCCAATAAATGTCGTTCCACTTCATGATTGTGTCCCACTTGTTGTTGATTCTTCACAAAAAAATACAGTTTTATATCTTTATGTTTGAAGCCTGAAATGTGGCAAAAGGTCGCAAAGTTCAAGGGGGCCGAATACTTTCGCAAGGCACTGTACATATAAGTGTCTTATATCGGTTAAATTCTTGTTAATATAACTGCACTGTCCGATTTACAGTAGCCATGCGATTGTTTGAGGACAGCACCCCAGATCAAAATATTTTTACACCGGCACAGGTTTCATAAATTCACAAATGGAGATTAAATATTCACTTACTTTTTGAAAATCTTCTACACCTGCATTGCTTACTGTTTGGGGTTTTAGGCTGGGTTTTGGTACAGCACAATCAAATCAAATCAAATGTATTTATATTTATTTATATAGCCCTTCGTACATCAGCTGATATCTCAAAGTGCTGTACAGAAACTGTACAGAAACCCAGCCTAAAACACAGCCTAAAACCCCAAACAGCAAGCAATGCAATGTGATTTGATTAATGTCAAGATCCTCAGAGATTAATTTGGATAGAGATAGCAGAAATACAATTGTTTTCGTTCTGTCATAATGATAGAAACTCAAGAAAAGCGGGCATAATTGAGGTAGGCTAACTTGAAGGTAACTTTTGTAGATTTTAGGCAAATGCTCTTTATCTGTGAGATAGGTCCTCATTAGCATATCTTGTCTACGCAGTCTCGCACCTAGGTGTCGATAGAAACCATCCGGGATGCCAATCAATCAGCGCCAATGATCAATCACACATTGGCACGCAGGGACTTTTAAATTCACAAGCAAATGTGGGACAGACAGAGAAAGAATATAAGCTTGTCTTACCCTGTTTGTAAAACAATTAAGTAACATCTAAATGTAATTGTGAACTGTATAGCCTGAAAACATGGTTAAAACTATCCTTTTGATAAAATGGATGGGCCTGTATGAATTTGAGTGGTTAGGCTACATTTCTAAAGCCACATCCCTCGGCTGTTTTCCTAAAAGGTGGCAGATTTCCCCTTTAAGATCAGTGGATGACGATGGGAATGTCTGTTTTTTTTTTTTTTAACAAAATATGAAATGAGTCATTGTGCTACATGGGCCTACACAATCCACACTGGAACTTGTTTGATATTTTACAGATATTGGACCATTTCGTTTCTTTGAAAACAATTGCATCTGGAGTTCCTTCACTCCTGTTGTTTTAGAGCCAGAATTGACCAATGAAAAGGGAAACAAGGTGGACAAGGTCAGAGAGAATTTGGTTTGTTTATGCAGCTAAAGGCCGATATTGACTGTGACCTTCCAAATACTGTCAATTGAAACCTAGGTCCTACTTCTAGAGTGTAGACCTAATGTCCTTTTGTTTGTTTTTTTGTCTGTCCTCTGCAGGTAGACTGGTGTCAGGCTGGAGCGGCAGCTGCCACGGCTGTGTGGAGAAATACATGTTCTTCAACATGTCTGTGCTGCAGCCCGTGGAGCAGCTCTCTCTGGCGCAGCTGGAAATCAAGTTCCAGTGGGACATGTTCCGCACACCAAGGTTCCTCCTGGGCCCACAGGCGCTTAGCGTGTCCCTGTACAAGGTCCTGCATGTGACCCTGAGGGGAGCGAGCCACGAGGCCCACCACAGGCTGGTGCTGTCACAGCACTGGCACAGAACTGGCGTAAACCGGGTCATAACTACGGCCTGGTGCGGGAGCTGCAGCCACACCCCGTCCACACCCAGGCGACGGACATCTTCATGTCCCAGAACCTGGTGAACGCCGTCCCGTTAGGGCCGACCGTAACCCTCCCAGAGTTCCATGCCTCCCTGGTGGTTGTATCCCTGAATCCACTCCAGTGCCGCTCTCGGCAGAAGAGGAGCGCCGTCTACCTCCCTGCACAGGATTGGTACAGCCGAACATCACACCTGCGGGACACCTGCGGGACAGGGACAGGATGGCAACAACAACTGCCCTAGTTACACCAGGAATGCACAATCCCTCCATCAGTGCTCAGAATGTCCGCAATAGGCTGAGAGAGGCTGGACTGAGGGCTTGTAGGCCTGTTGTAAGGCAGGTCCTCACCAGACATCACCGGCAACAACGTCTCCTATGGGCACAAAACCACCGTCGCTGGACCAGACAAGACTGGCAAAAAGTGCTCTTCACTGACGAGTCGCGGTTGTCTCTCAGCAGGGGTGATGGTTGGATTCACGTTTATCATCAAAGGAATGAGCGTTACACTGAGGCCTGTACTTCCTGCAAAACAGGAATGTCAGTGTTTTGTCATGGCCAGCGAAGAGCCCGGATCTCATTCCCATTGAGCACGTCTGGAACCTGTTGGATCGAAGTGTGAGGGCTAGGGCCATTCCCCCCTCCAGAAATGTCCGGAAACTTGCAGGTGCCTTGGTGGAAGAGTGGGGTAACATCTCACAGTAAGAACTGGCATACCTGGTGCAGTCCAAGAGGAGGAGATGCACTGCAGTACTTAATGCAGCTGGTGGCCACACCAGATACTAACTGTTACTTTTGAATTTACCCCCCCCCCCCCCCCCCCCCCCCCCCCCTTTGTTCATGGACTCATTATTCAATTTCTGATTAGTCACATGTCTGTGGAACTTGTTCAGTTTATGGCTCAGTTGTTGAAGTTTGCTGAAAATAAACGCAGTTGACAGTGAGAGGACGTCCTTTTTTCGCTGAGTTTATATATTTTTGTGGGGACTTTTGCATGTTATTTTGCATTAATACGTGTTATATCAGTTTGCAAACATTGTAAAAAATATGTCATTGAGTTAATAAAACCCCATACAAACATAGTCATTTTTTTTGTTTTCTTGAGTAAGGCAGGTCCAAAATGCAGGTGTTTCAGACTAGCCCAGTGCTTTCTGTGGTGGCGGGGTTAGCCAGCAGAAGATACGGAGCATTGCGCCATGATTGGCTCATTATTCTGCCACTCATGGGGACAGTATGTCACTGCCAAATCTAAGGGTAGAACTTGAAAATTCTAGCCCCTTGGGTGCTGCCATAGTTACATTAGAAGTGCCCATCTAAGAAGGCTCAAGGTCATTGGCCACAGATAAAATGTCATTTCACATTTTATCTACAGTAGCTTTGATTGGACTGATCATGTCAACGTCATACTTTCAAAATCTTAGCTAAGAGTCATCATGAATCAAGTCGACAATCTACTGGCAAATCCTTTTTGATCCTTGTCATATGAATATAAATTATAGATAAAACATATCGGTGCTCATCGGCCATTGGACGTAAACATTACATAAGTTGGAAGTCGCAAATTCAACAATTAGTGGTTTGGAAGGAATCAGCGACAGTGGCTAACTGCCAGCATTGGAAAGCAATCACTAGCCTGCTATTCTGTGGAGTGGCTGTGTGGTCCCAAATCTGGGATTAAGTTTAAAGTACCAAGTTTAAAATGATAAACATTCAACATTGGCCACGCTGTCAATGAAGAATGATTTGTGCCGCGCTCAAAACAATTAACTCAGAAATGCGAAAACTTGACTTCAGTGAGTTCAAGATAACTTGAAGTCGGGAATAAACTAGCTACGACTGGGAAAATACGATTTGAACAGTCATCCAACTCGGAACTGTAAATCCGGCCTCTGAAGATCAATGACGTCATCATGATTCAACCTTGTTTTTTCCTCCAGAGTTCCCATTTGTTTTGAAAGCACCATAAATCCAGAGAATGCCAGACTGATGACAACATTTGCTCATGAAGGACAGCCGCGCTATCTTCCTGTTCAAGTGAGCACAGCACAACAAGGTGAGTGACATGGGCTAATTGAGTGTCTGTCAGTGAGTGACATGGGCTAATTGAGTGACATATAACAAGAGGAAAACTGCTGATCCACAATCAAGTTTCTAAATTGCATCCTGTCCATTTTACTATTCAAACTCTGAACAGTCATCTGAGTCCCTAAATCTATATTTAAAAAAATATATATATGTATATATAAATAAAATAATAATACTAATATATAGCTATGGCCCTGCTGGAGATAACATATCCATCACTGTTGCTAATATTACACATTTGTAGGGAGTTAAATAACGCATCTCTGTTGCTATTAAGTGGTTTGTTTGGTCTATGACCAGTTTCTGTCTGACCCAGAGGAGGTAGCCATTGCCATGGCCCTTGTTAACTAATGCAGGAAATCATCATCAATGAACCAGTGATATTGCTAGTGAAATTGGATTGAACAGCACATCTAAAATATTGATTGCCATTGGCTCCCTGATCCCAATGTGGGAAACCTGGCATCATCACAGTGGAAAGAAGCACCTCTAGTGTCCCTAGAAATATGCCACATTACATCTGGAGACAGTTAATGTCAAGATCCTCAGAGATTAATTTGGATAGAGATAGCAGAAATACAATTGTTTTCGTTCTGTCATAATGATAGAAACTCAAGAAAAGCGGGCATAATTGAGGTAGGCTAACTTGAATGTAACTTTTGTAGATTTTAGGCAAATGCTCTTTATCTGAGATAGGTCCTCATTAGCATATCTTGTCTACGCAGTCTCGCACCTAGGTGTCGATAGAAACCATCCGGGATGCCAATCAATCAGCGCCAATGATCAATCACACATTGGCACGCAGGGACTTTTAAATTCACAAGCAGACATAGAAAGAAAAGCTAAACACACGCTGTAGAGGCTAGTTTGTTTGTAGCAAAGCCTAGGTCAAACGTGAAGAATGGAGACTTTGGTTATTTTAGCCCTAGCTATTTTATCCATTAGTGCGTCTGCTTTAGGAAATGGAGAAGATTTGAAGACTCAGGAGCGCTTGTTTTTAAATTCGTTGGGCCTCTCCGCTCGGCCAAAGCCGTCAGAACACCGCCGCGTTCCCTCGGTGTTGTGGAGGATGTTCAAACGTACCAGCACCCGGGAGAACGACACCCACGAAAGAGACCCGTGCATGGTGTCTGAGTATGGAGTTCGCGGAAACATTGTTCGATTTGTGCAGGACCAAGGTGAGCTTTATCCCTATGTCTCTCCTTCCATCATGCGGCTCCCCCATAGTACTGTGTTCTGTGTGGTTAAAAGGGTCACTCTGCGATTGTTACGTTCATTTTTTTAATTGTACTTTTAAATTAACGATATAAAGGCTACTCATTGATTATTGATTTAATATAACTGATACATAATGCCCCATGCGTTTAGTTCAACGGTTGTACCCTCTAAAAACCCAAAATATGAACTTGTCTTACCCTGTTTGTAAAACAATTAAGTAACCATTTTAAATGTAATTGAACTGTCTAGCCTGAACATGGTTAAAACTATCATTTTGATATAATGTATGGGCCTTCATGGCGTCTGTATGCATTTACGTGTTTAGGTTACATTTCTACACCCACTTATCTCCGCTGTTTACCGATAAAGTGGCGCGGTAAACACATTGTTGGGAAGGCAGATTGCCCCTTCAGTGGATGACCGAGAGAACGTCGGGTTTGAAAATTATTATCAGAATTACAATGTGAGATCAATTCATTGAGTTACATAGCTATACACAATCCATTTTCGAACATGTTTGTTATTTAGGAATACCTTCACCCACGTTGTTTTGGTGCCAAAATTAACCACCGAGGTAAAGACAGTTTCCGGTTGAATATTCGACGGATTTTCGCCTGTAGTTTTCCTTACGTTCACCAACAGCAGTTAGGTACCGTCAACGTAGTGACGAATCAAATATTTCTATAACTCTTTAACCATTACTCCTAAAACTTTAAAAACTGGGTGTAGCTGACCCCATGGCATAGACACATTGCACATGTTGTGATTTATTGACATTTTGGAATGTCAGTAGTTCATTGGTCATGTGACCTAGTGACTTCAAACAAGGTTCAGAATATCCACTGACAACCCTTCTATATTGCCCACCGTTTAGTTTGTCCAATTTCATCTCACATGATTTTCCATAAATGTTTTTAACTTCATGGAACTTTCAATAGCTCCTTGGTCATGTGACCTACTGACTCCAAACAAGGTGCAGAATGTCCACTCAGTGCCCCTACACATTGCACACCCTGTAGTTTGTCCATTTTCATCTCACATGATTTAACATTGACATTTTAAATTTAAAAAGCCAATTAGCTCCTTGGTCTTGTGACCTACCGACTTTGAACATGGTGCAGAATGTACACTGACTACCCTGATGTAAAATCACGTGGTGTAACATACACATTTCAATAGCTCCTTGGTCATGTCCATTACACATCTAAGAAGCGTGCGGTGGATATACACCCATATTGCATAACCTCTAGTCATGTCTCTTCTATATTGTTGTACATTAATATTAGTTTGACAATTAGGGGGTTCAGTCCCGTGTTTACCCTTTTCTTTTATATTTATCTACAATAATTGGTAGTTAAGTACTTATTTTCCATGGTTTTATTTTTCCGCAGTATTTAACAGCGGTACACAATAGGAGAGAGACAGATAATATCAAACATAAGGGCAAAGTACGAGAGTCACGCTATTACTGGTCCAATGCAGGGATGGAGAGTGAGCTAGTGAGGTAGGCTGCAGTGGGTTTGCTGGTCAGTACATATACTGAACATGTAACCACAGTAATGGTGGCCAGTAAATAAATGAATAAAAAATGTAATATTGACAAATTAAACAGAAATTGTAGACCTTTAATCTGTTTCAACATGTCAACAGACACTTTCAAATAAGTATGAAACATTTCACAGTGTTAACTTTCTCTTTATCCCTGGTTGATGTACATGTCAGAGCCTCTTCAGTGTGGATGGGCTATAGCATACATTTTCAACAACAAACTGTACTTCCTGTTTGTGTTCTTTACTCTGAACTCTTTTGTCTTCATTTCTAGGCACAGCACATGGAACCACCGTTGCCATGCAAACCATTCAATCTAAAACAATACAAAGCGCAACACGTTATAAATAATATCAATGACGAATTAGCCATCCATTGTATTATATCATAAATTGTCTTACATGCTGTCACTTGTCAAAAGTTACCAACCCGGTCAGTCTTTGGGCCACATCCAGGTTCTTCATCAGTGGCACACATGAAGCAGTTGTTGGCTTTGTTGAACTCTGAAATCATAGGCCTGAACTGAACAAATGGCTGTCCCACACAACTACATAAAAATAAATAATTTACATTTACTTTTAATTAAATGTCATTACATACCAGACATTTTTTTTTGTATATCCTCAGCCATTTATTTTCGCAGTTCGCTCCATGTGTTTTTGAAAGTTCCATATCAATTTGGGAGGGGATGTTGGAAGGTCTGTGCAACTTCCTTGGCCATCTTCACCAAAAAATAAAATGGGTATATAAAAAAAACTTGTTGTCACATAACAGCTAACCATTCATTATTGAAAATATAACTATCAAACCTGCATTACAAAGACCCTGCAGCTGAAGGTGTCCTGCTGCATGGTGGGAGTTATTTCCCCTCCTTTCCACTTTATGTCCACCCAGTCCTCTTTACCATGGCAGGATCTTCTCATTTTGAAGTATTTTATGTAAACATAATGGAATTGTGATTAGCTATAGGCAAATGAATACACAAGCCAAATTTGTATGCTGTTTTCCTTATCACTATAATCTAGTAGTAATTTAGTAGTAGAGGTAATTTCCTTTATGCCCCATTCTACACACACACACACAGCCTAAATTATAGGCACTGAACCATTTACAGGACAATGATAAAAGTAGCAAATAGGATCCAACCCTATCAGAGTGAGTAAATGTAGAGCGTTTGTAGACTTTAAGAAAAACAAAAAAAAATTGAAAGTTCAGTATGTACTTAAAGTCATATCACGAATGACAGTACCCACAATCTGACAATAGAGAATGAATTGTAAGCACCAAAGTGTGTTTGTCAAAATAATATCTGAAAATGTCAGTTGTTGAACATAAATTGCTATTGCAAATATAAGTTTTATGATATATGTAGTTGAGGGATATTCCATGTACCAACACTACATGTAGGACGAACATAAGACATTCCCACATACAGTATTTTTTTTTTTATCTCACCTTTATTCAACCTGGTAGGCCAGTTGAGAAAAGGTTCTCATTTACAACTGCGACCTGGCCAAGATAAAGCAAAGCAGTGTGACACAAACAACAACACAGTTACACATGGAATAAACAAACGTACAATCAATAACACAATAGAAAAGTCTATATATGTGTGTGTGCAAATGAAGTAAGAGTAGGGGGTAAGGCAATAAATAGGCCATAGTGGCAAAATAATTACAATTTCGCAAATAAACACTGGAGTGATAGATGTGCAGAAGATGACTGTGCAAGTAGAGATACTGGGGTGCAAAGGAGCAAAAATAAAAATATATAAAACAATATGGGGGTGAGGTAGTTAGATGGGCTATGTACAGGTGCAATGATCTGTAAGCTGCTCTGCTAGCAGATGCTTAAAGATGGTGAGGGAGATGAGTCTCCAGCTTCAGCGGCCAAAGGAGGAATTGGCTTTGGGGGTGACCAGTGAAATATACCTGCTGGAGCGCCTGCTACGGGTGGGTGCTGCTATGGTGACCCGTGAGCTAAGGCGGAGCTTTAACTAGCAAGTACTTATAGATGACCTGGAGCCAGTGGGTTTGGTGACGAATATGTAGCGAGGGCCATCCAACGAGAACATACAGGTCGCAGTGGTGGGTAGTATATGGGACTTTGGTGACAAAGCGGATGGCACTGTGATAGACTGCATCCAATTTCCTGAGGTGAGTGTTGGAGGCTATTTTGTAAATGAGATCGCCAAATTCAAGGATCGGTAGGATAGTCAGTTTTACAAGGGTATGTTTGGCAGCATGAGTGAAGGATGCTTTGTTGCGAAATCGGAAGCTGATTTAATTTTGGGTTGGAGATGCCTAATGAGTCTTGAAGGAGAGTTTAGTCAGACACCTAGGTAGTTGTCCACATATTCTAAGTGCGGGCAGCGATCGGTTGAAGAGCATGCATTTAGTTTTTCTTGCTTTTAAGAGCAGTTGGCGGCCACGGAAGGAGAGTTGTATGGCATTGATGTATACGGAGAAAAGAGGATTTAACCCTGTGGCACCCGCAGAGACTGCCAGAGGTCCGGACTACAGGCCCTCCGATTTGACACACTGAACTCTATCAGAGAAGTAGTTGGTGAACCAGGCAAGACAGTCATTTGAGAAACAAAGGCTGTCGAGTCTGCCGATAAGAATGCGGTGATTTACAGAGTTCGAAAGCCTTGGCCAGGTCGATGAAGACGGCTGCACAGTGTTGTCTTTTGTCGATGGCGATTATGATATCGTTTAGGACCTTGAGCATGGCTGAGGTGCACCCATGATCAGCTCGGAAACCAGATTGCATAGAGGAGAAGGTAGGGTGAGATTCAATATGGTCGGTGATCTGTCTGTTAACTTGGCTTTCGAAGACCTTAGAAAGGCAGGGTAGGATAGATATAGGTCTGTTGCAGTTTGGGTCTGGAGTGACTCACTTTGAGGAGAGGGATGACTGCGGCAGCTTTCCAATCTTTGGGAATCTCAGACAATACGAAAAAGAGGTTGAACAGGCTAGTAATAGGGGTTGCAACAATCGCGGTGGGAAATTTTAGAAGGAGATGTTCCAGATTGTTTAGCCCGGCTGATTTGTTGGGGTCCAGATTTTGCAGCTCTTTCAGAACATCAGCCATCTGGATTTGGGTGAAGGCGAAATGGGAGAGGCTTTGGCAAGTTGCTATTGGGGGTGCAGAGCTGATGACCGGGGTAGGGATAGCCAGGTGGAGAAAAATGGTTATTGAAATTCTCGATAATCGTAGATTTATTGGTGGTGAGTTTTTCCTAGTCTCAGTGCAGTGGGTAGCTGGGATGAGGTGCTCTTATTCTCCATGGATTTTAGTGTCTCAGAACATTGTAGATTTTGTGCTACAGGATGCAAATTTCTGTTTGAAAAAGCTTGTCTTTGCTTTCCTAACTGCCTGTGTATATTTGTTCCTAACTTCCCTAAAAAGTTGCACATCACGGGGGCTATTCGATGCAAATGCAGAACGCCACAGGATGTTTTTGTGTTGGTCAAGGGCAGACAGGTCTGGAGTGAACCAAGGAGCTTCTACATTTTATGAATGGGGCATGCTTATTTGAGATGATGAGGAAAGCACTTTTTAAAGAATAACCAGGCATCCTCAACTGACAGACTGAGGTCAAATCCTTCCAGGATACCCGGGCCAGGTCGATTAGAAAGGCCTGCTCGCTGACGTGTTTTAGGGAGCGTTTGACAGTGATGAGGGGTGGTCGTTTGACCGCGGTCCTATTACTGACGCAGACAATGAGGCAGTGATCGCTGAGATCCTGGTTGAAGACAGCAGAGGTGTATTTAGAGGACAGGTTGGTCAGGATATCTATGAGGGTGCCCAAGTTCACGGATTTGGGGTTGTACCTTGTAGGTTCCTTGATAATTTGTGTGAGATTGAGGGCATCTAGTTTAGATTGTAGGACGACCGGGTCGTTAAGCATATCCCAGTTTAGGTCACCTAACAGTACAAACTCTGAAGATAAATGGGGGGGCAATTAATCCACATATGGTGTCCAGTGCGCAGCTGGGAGCTGAGGGGGGTCTGTAACAAACAGAGACTTATTTCTGGAAAGGTGGATTTTTGAAAGTAGAAGCTCGAACTGCTTGGGCACAAACCTGGATAGCATGACAGAATTCTGCAGGCTGTCTCTGCAGTAGATTGGGCACAGGCCTAGGTAGCATGACAGAACTCTGCAGGCTGTCTCTGCAGTAGATTGGGCACAAACCTGGATAGCATGACAGAATTCTGCAGGCTGTCTCTGCAGTAGATTGGGCACAGGCCTAGGTAGCATGACAGAACTCTGCAGGCTGTCTCTGCAGTAGATTGGGCACAGGCCTAGGTAGCATGACAGAACTCTGCAGGCTGTCTCTGCAGTAGATTGCAATTCCACCCCCTTTGGCAGTTCTGTCTTGGCGGAAAATGTATACACATACATAGAGGCATTTTTCAGCTATGATTTTACCACTCAGAATCCAGAATGGATATGACAGTGGGGCAGCACAGGACGTAATACACCCTTAAAACAATCTACTTTTTGGTCTTCCTGACCTTTTATCTGGTAAACTGCCTCTGTGTCAAGAAAAGAGACCCAATTAGGGGTTAGTGTACTACAGTAAAAAAAAGTCTGGTTTAGATTAAAAAACGACTGTGTCCCCGTTCACAGGGGCATGAGAGACTAGTCAGTGGTAGAATTGAGTTGGCACTTTATTGGCCCAAAGACCCACAAGGTTGAGGTTACTCAAAAAAAAAATGTGGACTGATGCATTGTCCTCTAACTGTCCAAGAATAGGATCCAACGTGTTAGGAAATATTTGCTCCCATAAATAAAGGAGGATGTCTCCTCATACCTCTGTCACTTTAGTCAGACTGCCAGACTGTGCACCACAGAGGCAATCAGGAGAGAATACATACAGGTCAACGGTGCCAATTGCAAGTCAAGGGGTGTGTCTGTGCCTTTTGGAATACTCTCTAGACAGAGAACCCCTGTGGTTCAAGTCAAGAGCTACCCTTCCCCTTTCAGTCTGCTCTGCGCATGTCTGAAAATGACCGAGCCAGCAGCCAAGAGTTTTTCACAGTATTTCATAAATTATTACACTTATGAATGTATGTATTAGATCCAGTACAATGGAATAAATATGACCTGAATTTGAATGCAGCGTGTTCCGATTCCTCCTTTCTCTTTCTGTCCAGCCGGGTCAACCAAAAACACTTGGCCTGATGGTTCATGCAGATACCGAGGAAGCAATATAGAAATGTATTGATTCATTAAATTATTTTACTATTAAATGACCCATATCACAACACTCATACCTCTTCACAAAAATGTACCTAAATCAATTTTGGAAAAAGGATTTTACTCACATAATTTTCCAGTTAGAAATAGTAGGCAATGCATCATAACTACTTTCATCAGAAAAAAACAAACCCTCAAATGCACTATTGCATTTTGTAAGTTGTCTGCAGGTAGCTTGTGGTGAATGCACTCAAATATCAAGTCATTATCAGGTTCTGTTAACTGGGTTCTAATACTCAACGTAGAAGGATTTGTCTTCATGTACAGTATTATGAAAGTGATGCTATGAAAAGGATTCTTTCACGTTATCAAGCTCACTCGGACTGACAAATTACTGTGATTTTAAAAAGAGCATATGAAACATTGTTTTTCATGAGGCCTACCTGTGCGCCTTCCTTTAAGTACCTCCGCTTGAACACCTCTCCTGTCCTTGATCCAAACCACATACAGCCATTTGCGGATCTTTTCAGTGTCCATGTGAAAGATCGTTATTGCGAGGCTGCAACATTTGTTAACTTCAAACATTTTATTTTTATTTTTTTAACACGCATGTAAAATGAAGGTCTGCGACGCTTACAGATTTAAGCATGAGATGAAAGTAGACCGAGTGTGAGATATGAAGGTATAGCCAGTGGACATTCTGAACCTTTGTGGTCAGTAGGTCACATGACTAAGGAGCAATTTTAAATTTGAATGTAAAAGAAGTTTGTACTTTGTCGACGCTCCCTAACTAATTCAACTAGGAATACAAAATGCTGCTCGCATTTCCACATGTTTATTAGCTTTGGAAAGTGTAATGTCCAAATTGTGAAAATAAGACCTGTTGCAATGTTTCCAACATCATGGCACTTATTTGGAGTCTGTGGCTCAAGTGGTATGAAAGCTATTGAGGCTTGAAAGTGTGAATATCTGTCAAATGTCCAACTTGAAACTGTCTACCTCGGTAAAATAAACGAGGGGGACAAAGTATGAGAATTTGCTTTTATTGGCTATAGCCTTAACAGTGCTAATAAAGTTGTCAATTGAAACCTAGGTCCTACTTCTAGAGTGTAGACCTAATGTCCTTTTTTTTTTTTTTTTTTTGTCTGTCCTCTGCAGGTAGACTGGTGTCAGGCTGGAGCGGCAGCTGCCACGGCTGTGTGGAGAAATACATGTTCTTCAACATGTCTGTGCTACAGCCCGTGGAGCAGCTCTCTCTGGCGCAGCTGGAAATAAAGTTCCAGTGGGACATGTTCCGCACACCAAGGTTCCTCCTGGGCCCACAGGCGCTCAGCGTGTCCCTGTACAAGGTGTTGCGTGCGACCCTGAGGGGAGCGAGCCACGAGGCCCACCGCAGGCTGGTGCTGTCCCAGTCGGTGCAGCTGGAACCAGAGGCCGGATCCCTCACCTTGGACCTCACAGCACTGGCACAGAACTGGCGTAAACCGGGTCATAACTACGGCCTGGTGTTGGAGCTGCAGTTACACCCTGTCCACACCCAGGCGACGGACATCTTCATGTCCCAGAACCTGGTGAACGCCGTCCCGTTAGGGCCGACCATAACCCTCCCAGAGTTCCATGCCTCCCTGGTGGTTGTATCCCTGAATCCACTCCAGTGCCGCTCTCGGCAGAAGAGGAGCGCCGTCTATCTGCCGGTTACACCCAGCAACGTGTGTAAGCCGCGCCGCCTCTACATTGAATTCAAGGATGTGGGCTGGCAGGACTGGATCATCGCTCCGCAGGGCTACCTTGCCAACTACTGCCACGGAGAGTGCCCGTTCCCACTGAGCGAGAGCCTGAACGGCACTAACCATGCCATCCTGCAGACTCTGGTGCACTCCCTGGACCCCCACGGCACACCCCAGCCCTGCTGCGTACCCATCCGCCTGTCACCTGTATCCATGCTCTACTACGACAACAATGACAACGTAGTCCTACGTCATTACCAGGACATGGTGGTGGATGAGTGTGGCTGCAGATGAAATGCATTCGGTGTGATGGCTGGTTGGTGGTGTGGATTGTAGAGAAGTTTGAATTGTTGTTTTTTTAAACATTTTTACCCGTAATAAAACGCTTATTCATTGATTCTCCTGTAATGAAAAGGCTTTGGTATTATTCTGACAGATGATCTCTTTTCAGTTTGGCAGAGGCACATTTTCACCAAACACAAAGTTCAGATAAGAATGTACTTTATAGGAGGAGACCTACTTCTGTCATATACTGATGTAGGATCTTAATTTGATCACGCTTTTGTTGCTGAGCGGGAAATGCAATCTTGTGCATTCACGGTTTTACAAAGGCTTCTAAAGTTTGTAATTTCCACAGACTTGATTTGCTAATGAAAAAATGTATCAACCCCCAACAATTTATTTTCTTGTTGTCCACGTAATTCATGTCTTGTTGCTGCATAATTATCTTCTCCCGAGTCCGTAGGGGAGTTGCAGCGATGGAACTATAACTACCAATTGGGAACAAAAGTGGTAAAAGTACAATGAAATAAAATGTCTCTTGACTCAAACTAGCTTTTTGGATTTGAGCTTAACATTTTCATATGAGGCAATGGAATAGAATTTCTTTTTTTTGTGTGTGTATTTTTTTTTTAAATACATATGTCTTACCATTTTAAAAAAGAATACACTTTATGAATCGAGTAAAGATCTCCTCAATTTAAGTTTGTCCCTTGTATGATTGTTTTATGATACCATCTAGCGTTTCATATTTGTGCAAATCTTTCTAAAACAGAAAATGGGACACAATATCAATCAACGAAGAGGTAAGACTATGGTGAAGACGATCTGTACTGGATGCAGATGACTGAACTGCTCACTTGTGTCTGTTTTGCAGGTATACAGACAGACAAGGCGTTACAAAGGTATGTTATGCAGATCACATTTACCATCCACCTCTTCAATGAATATCCCATAGGCTATGAGGTGGGCTCTGCTGGGAGTTCAGCTCATAGCCTAAAGTCCAATGAGTATATCCTGTGGCGTGTTGATGTTAATGTGTTGACTATTTCAACATGTTGAAAGCCCTCAATGACGAAGCAGGCCTCCCCATCAAAATCCATCTTTAAGCCGGAGATGTATGGTTTTTGGCACAGGCTGCATTTCAATCCACCGATGTTGCATCTGCAGAGCTACAGCGATATTCCGAAAATCGGTATTTTTCACGACAATGTCTGTAGCGTCTCTTCTATGCCCACAAGCTTCACGGGTCTTGTCTGAAGTTGGTACCTCCGATGGGAACTTCTGTCTGTAGATTCCGAACGGTTTGGAAACTCCTACATGTTGGTTGTTTTGTATGATGCCCTCAAGACTCACGAAACTCGCCTCAAGGTAACCCCGTACCAGTTTTAAAAAATGAAGGGAAGTATGGAAATACTTTAGTGCCAACAAATAGATATAGGACAGACAATTCAAAACAGTTCCTTTTGAACTATCTGTTTTTACTATGTATACAGTGCTTTGGGAAAGTATTCAGATCCCTTTACCTTTTCCACATTTTGTTACATTACAGCTTTATTTTAAAATGGATTAAGAAAATAGCTAAATGATCCATAGTATGACCATCTTAAAACAATTCCATGTCTCAGCTTAGAATCTTTGGAGGGTTCATCCTAGAACCCTCTATGTAGAGTTCCACCAGCCTTAATACCCCTTAGTAAGTCCTGATAGCTCTGGAGCAGGTTCTCAGACTGGGTCGAAAATTCACCTTCCAACAGAACAACGACCCTAACACGCAGCCAAGACAACGCAGGATTGGCTTTGGGACAAGTCTCAATGTTTTTGTGGCCCGGATTTAAACCCGATCGAAGATTTCTGGAGAGACCTAAAAATAGCTGTGCAGCGACGCTCCCCAGCCGATCTGCAGAGAAGAATGGGCCAAACTCCCCAAATATAGGTGTGCCAAGCTTGTAGCGTCATACCCTGGAATCACTGGCAAATGTGCTTCAGATCCTTTACTCAGTACCTTGTTGAATTCTTATGACTCTCCAGAGAGTGGTGTGGTCTGCCCAATGATCATCAAGGACATCAACCACCTGAGCCACACCCTGTTCACCCCACTGTCATCCAGAAGGCGAGGTCAGTACAGGTGCATCAAAGCTGGCACTCAAGGCCCACAAACTGTTAAATAGCCAGCACAAGCAGACTACCACCCAGTTATTCAACCCTACACCTTAGAGTATGCTGCCCAATGTACATAGACATGGAATCCCTGGTCACTTTAATAATGGAACACTAGTCAATTTAATGTTTACATACTGCTTTACTCATCTAATATGCGTGTGTGTGTGTATATATATATATATATATGTATGTGTGTGTGTGTGTTGTATTTTGTCAATACCACTCAGACATTGCTCATCAAAATATTTATGTTTTTAAATTAAATTATTTTACTTTTATTTGTGTGTTATTGTGAATTGTTAGATACTGCTGAACTGTTGGAACAAAAGGATTTCACTACACCCTCAATAACATCAGCTGAATATTTGTATGTGGCCAATAAAATATGATTTTGATTTGGTTTGGTAGTATATTAAAGGTAGTAACCCTTGAAATGTAATGTTCAGTTAAGATATATTTAGATATTGGTTCCCTTACCCTGTAAGCAGTCTACAAACTGCTCTTAGTCTGTGTCACTCTGACATTGCTCATCCATATATTCTTAATTCTAGTCCTTTACCTAGATTTGTGTGTATTAGGTATTTTTTGTTAAATTGTTAGATATTGCTTCACTGTCGGAACTAGGTGCATAAACCTCTCACTACATCGGATAAACAAGTTTTTGACAAGTAACATTTATTTTATTTCTACTGAGTGACTGAAATCAGTGACTGCCAACAAGGATGCTGTCAGTTTCAGACAAACACGTTACTTCCTTCAGCACACTACTAATAAAATGTTCAATATATTTCCTTTAACATCCTCTGTGTTGTGTGCTTATTGTTTAACCATTGATATGTTCTAGGTCATTTTGAGACCTTAAGGAACATCAGGTACTGCTGGAATATCTACCAATATCATGTCCATCTTTTTGTGATAAATTACACTGGTCACTGTTCAAAACATTTATAAAGAATAGTCTTTACTTTAGATTAGGGGAAAAACTACTTTACTAATGAGTATTAAATGGTAAAAACACATTTATTAAACATCTTTGGAATGATCTATTGAATCATATACTATAAAAGTTGTTTATAATTATGTGAATTACCAGTTTACTTAAATATCAGATTAATTACATAATGAATAAACAATTTACTGATCCATTATAATTTATTGTGAAACCCACTCTTTATATTCATTCAGAGTAAACAGCATCTGAGAGAGCTGCTCTGGTGTGACCCCTGACCTGGCAGCAGTGATGTAGTGAGAGTAGTGGTATTGTTCATACTGTCACGGCTCCTCCTCTGCAGTGCAGGGGCGGTTCCTCCTGCAGGCAGAGGAGGGTCGTTAGTAATTGGAGTCTGTGGCAAAAACCAAAAGAGATCGGACCCCTCCCCCAGTAACCGGCCCAGATCCAGAGCCACATCTATGGGCTCTAGGACTAACTATTGACTGGGGAGTGCAGGAAGAAACTGCCACAACGGAAAGTGACCAGCAGGGGGAGCCAAACGAACAGGCTCTGAAAGAACTGGAACCAACCTATGTGAAACCTGAGGAGTGGTATAAACAGCTCTACCAAACCAACGCCCCAACGGAAGAAGACTTATGGGCATCAGTACTGAGGGACTTAACATTGGACTGAGTCCTACATAATTCTGAGTATACTGTAAGAGAAGCACAATGAGAACATGAATTGTACACCCAAGCGGCTCCCCCCCCCCAAACTGGGTCTCTAAGAGAGTATAAAAGAAGGAGAGATCAGTACCTAAGTACCTCATACCATTATGATTTGAACATCATAGAGAATCATCTGGTAAGGTAAATTACTTTTTACTATACTCTGTTTGTATGGACTATTTTTGACATCAAGGCACGAGCAGAGTTTTGACTGGTAATCTAAGAATTGTGTCGTGCACTGGAAGCTCACACCACTTATAAGAGTAAGAGGACAAGGTTGCGTAAGAGAGAACTTCACCCCTCAACAGAGCGAGGCGTAGAGAACTCTTGGGAGCACCGGTTCCATCTTTGGTGTGCCAGGGACAATTGCAGTTTGGCAAGATTGAAAAAGCCCAGGAAGCCGTAAGCCTCGTAGTAGCCAAGGGTCAACAAAAAAATGTCCATATCTAAGCAGCAGGCAGTGAAAAGTGTAACCTAGGAAATTTGGAATAAAAAAGAGATTTAAATATTATAGACAGCAGAGGCTGCTAATATTACTCTTATAAAGATCAGTTTCGGGAAGGACCAAGGGAATAGAGCTTTAAGGTAAATATAAGGTTATTTGCTATGATTAAGAGTCTGTAGAAAGTGTTTAAGCTGATTATATTTGCGATATTTTCTGGCATAGTATAGCGCATTAAGGATTGATTGAGCATTATTGTTGTATTGAGAAACTGTATAACCATTGACTTGTGATAACGTGTATAAGACAAAAAAACAGAGTGACTTAATAAAAGCTTGAAACTTTGACAACTAGGCCAGATTAATGATCTGGAGAGCAAACGCCTTTGACACTCTCACTGAACAGAAAATGACCCTGGTTATAGGTTAAAGTGATTGCACTAAAGAATATTTCATTGTGTGGACAATAATATATTTTTAGGAGAGTCTAAACATATACCAATACTAGTTTCCGAGTGACTACTAGCTGACGAGCATAATAACTAACAGAAGATTAGTTATTAGGTATTGATATATACATAGGTTTCCAAGTGACTCCTAGCTGACGAGCATAATAACTAACAGAAGATTAGTTATTAGGTATTGATATATAAGAGAAAAAGGCTCATGGTAAGGGAGTATAGGAAGAATCTATAAACTTAGAATGCTAAGAAGAGTACATTTATCCAAGGCCCCATACTAGCCCGGGAAATAAAGGGAGTGACAACGTGAACGAAGGAACAAACCCAACTCACGCGAAGGGCCATTACGAATAAATAGAAGGGTTGGTAGGGCCGCACGGCTAGGCCCTTGTTGCACCGAAGTGACAAAAATCCTAGAGGACTCTGCCCAGCCGGAGGAGAGGTCTTTGGCCAAGCCCACCAGGGGTGGGTTTGTCCACTGAGTTGGTGGGGCCGCACGGCAAGGCCCTTGTTACACCAAAGTGACTAAAATCCTAAAGTACTCTGCCCAGCCAGAGGACAGGATAGAGAGGCTTTTGCTGCAGGCGACGGGTATGTAAACTGCTTCACTAATCACTCTCTCTCTCTCTCTCTGCTCCTCCAGGTGTGATCCTGTTTTGTTTGTTCCTATGTAGTTTTACGTAGTTTTCACTCAGTCATATTCACACACACACAGATTCAGGCATCCCTGCACTTTACATACACCCTCACATTATGATACTTTCACACCTCACTCCCTTTTCTTTGTTTAAAGTTAATTGTTTTGTTTATAATAAAGATCCTTTTTGATTGGCCCATACCTGTTCGTGTCCCCTCATTTTTGCCACATGGCTATGAGCCGGCCTGTGACAATACCCAGCATGTTGAGGTTGAAGTGTCTGCTGTGGTCTCCTGCACTGTTGTGTTGAATAATTCATGTATATACTGTAGTAGTTATTTATAAATGTCAGAATACCTAGCTGAATAACATTTTGCAAATGTGGCCTTAATATTAAAAGGTGAGCAAACTGTAAATTCCTTACAAATGGTTTATTACTGAATGTTATTATAAAGTGTAACACATAATTGCATATTCTTACATTTTACCAGCAACTACTTGGACAATACAGCATTCATTTAGACCTGGACGTTATCTGATATCATGCAGTATTGTACATTTGAACTTTACTTCACTTGATGAAGACGTTGTGTCACAATTGAGCCACTAGAGGAAGATGTTAAACAACATATAGAACAACTCATGGTGTCCTCAGAATGTACTATTAGAACACTTACATACTATTTATCATTAACACGGAACAACCACAGCCTTAGGTATTTGGAGTACACAATCCACAACGACTACAATGTCTTTAATAAAACAAGCTTATGCAATCTTATAACTTCTCCAAGTCATTCCATTCCAATCCAGACAAACCATTCTGTATCAACACCACATGTATCTTTGACAAGAACAATGAGATAAGTAATGTCAGTGTATTGTAACATGAAATAATTACAACAATTGTAGAACAAAACTATATCAAATCTATCTTTGCCGAACTAGGAAATCATATTATAGGAACTATGAACGTCTTATCTTCAAAGTTAAAATAAGTTTAGCTGTCACTTTGAACCATGGATAAAAGAAAGCATAAATTATTGGATTAATTAAGGAATTAACAAATGCCAGATAACTAGTGAAATATGATATTAAATGATCACCTATAACAGAAAAAACAAAGTAAATAAATAGAGATGGAATCCAAGAAAGGAGATAGGTGAAAACAACAATACCTAGAGTTTTTGCTGCTTTTCTCTCAGACTTATTTGCCTGTACAGTTTGAACACCAGACTCACTGGCAGCTTCTTTTGAAAATACCTTTCTGGCCTGTGATCTGGCCACCACAAAGATTTTCATATAAAGTGTTATAATAATAGAGCACGGGACAACCATTATAAATACAATGTAAATTATATTATCCCAGATTATTCCTTCAACAATAAAACATTCTTTCAAACACCTACTGGGTGTCTGTACATTTACAAAGTTTTGTATAATAACAGCATCGTATATGATACAACAACACCAGGTAATGGATATAAAACACATCATTCTTGTTATTGTTATTTTAGAGTGGTACAATAAGGGATCACACACAGCAACATAGCGGTCAATAGATATCAAGACCAAATTCCCAAGCGATAAAGAAGTACATAAAAAAGTAATGTAGAATTGAAACACACAGAAATATTCCCCAAAACCCCAGCATGATTCCATTATTGTTAAAGTCGCTACTGGTATCACAATCAATCCCACTAGGAGATCTGATACAGCCAGAGAGAGGATGAGCAGGTTGGTTGGAGTGTGGAGCTGCTTGAAGTGAGAGATGGAGATGATCACCAGTAGGTTCAAAAATACTGTAACTGCTGAAATCAATGAGAAGAAGATGTACAGTGTTATGTAGATAGATGTCGATAGCAAAGCCTTTCTGCAAGAAGAGTTTCCGTCTTGAAAACAGTACTGAACATCTTCATGTTTCTCCATCTGTAATCAAGGGTAGAAATGCTGAGGTCCTGCTCCTGCTTAGTGCTGTGTGTGACCCTGTCAGGTCTGCCTTCTGACAAACTCTGAGCTCTGCCTCTCTATTTATCCCTGAGTTACTGACAGAAACTCCCCTCCCCAACGTCTCTACACACACACAAACACACACACACACACACACACACACACACACACACACACACACACACACACACACACACACACACACACACACACACACACACACACACACGCACGAACAAACGGTTGGATAAACAAATAATTAATGAAAGCATGATGTAATGTATGACAGGATTGGATGTTGCTGTGCCCAGTTGGCCTGTCATTCAGCCTTACTGATAGTTAGAGATGAGAGAAAAGGTACATTTTCTTCAATTAAAATCAAATGTTACTTGTCAACAGCGTCGATCAGGTGTTGACCTTACAGTGAAATGCTTCCTTTACAAGCCGTTAACCAACAATGCAGTTTTAAGAAAAAATAAGTGTTAAGTGAAAAATAGATAAGTAAAAAATAACAGTAAGAAATAATTAAAGAGCAGCAGTAAAATAACAACAGCTAGGCTATATACAGGGTATTACGGTACAGAGTCAATGTGGAGGCTATATACAGGGGATACCGGTACAGAGTCAATGTGGAGGCTATATACAGGGGATACCGGTACAGAGTCAATGTGGAGGCTATATACAGGGTATTACGGTACAGAGTCAATGTGGAGGCTATATACAGGGGGTACCGGTACAGAGTTAATGTGGAGGCTATATACAGGGGGTACCGGTACAGAGTCAATGTGGAGGCTATATACAGGGGGTACCAGTACAGAGTCAATGTGGAGGCTATATACAGGGTATTACGGTACAGAGTCAATGTGGAGGCTATATACAGGGGGTACCGGTACAGAGTCAATGTGGAGGCTATATACAGGGGGTACCGGTACAGAGTCAATGTGGAGGCTATATACAGGGTATTACGGTACAGAGTCAATGTGGAGGCTATATACAGGGGGTACCGGTACAGAGTCAATGTGGAGGCTATATACAGGGGGTACCAGTACAGAGTCAATGTGGAGGCTATATACAGGGTGTACCGGTACAGAGTCAATGTGGAGGCTATATGCAGGGGGTACCGGTACAGAGTTAATGTGGAGGCTATATACAAGGGGGTACCGGTACAGAGTAAATGTGGAGGCTATATACAGGGGGTACCGGTACAGAGTCAATGTGGAGGCTATATACAGGGTTTACCGGTACAGAGTCAATGTGCTGGGGAACTGGTTAGTCGAGGTAATTGAGGTTATATGTACATGTAGGTAAAATAAGTGTTAAGTGAAAAATAGATAAGTAAAAAATAACAGTAAGAAATAATTAAAGAGCAGCAGTAAAATAACAACAGCTAGGCTATATACAGGGTATTACGGTACAGAGTCAATGTGGAGGCTATATACAGGGGGTACCGGTACAGAGTTAATGTGGAGGCTATATACAAGGGGGCACCGGTACAGAGTAAATGTGGAGGCTATATACAGGGGGTACCGGTACAGAGTCAATGTGGAGGCTATATACAGGGTTTACCGGTACAGAGTCAATGTGCTGGGGAACTGGTTAGTCGAGGTAATTGAGGTTATATGTACATGTAGGTAGAGTTAAAGTGACTATACATAGATAATAAACAGAGAGTAGCAGCAGAGTAAATGAGGAGGGGGGCAATGCAAATAGTCTGGGTAGCTATTTGATTAGCTGTTCAGCAGTCTTATGGCTTGGGGGTAGAAGATGTTAAGCAGTCTTTTGGACCTAGACTTGGCAGTTCAGTACCGATTGTCGTGCGGTAGCTGAGGGAACAGTCTGTGACTAGGGTGGCTGGAGTCTTTGACAATTTATAGGGCCTTCCTCCTGGTATAGAGGTCTTGGATGGCAGGAAGCTTGGCCCCAGTGATGTACTGGACCTTACTCACTACCCTCTGTAGTGCCTTGCGGTCGGAGGCCGAGCAGTTACAAATACCAGGCAGAGATGCAACCAGTCAGGATGCTCTCGATGGTGCAGCTGTAGAACTTTTTGAGGATCTGAGGACCCATGCTAAATATTTTCAGTCTCCTGAGGGTGAATAGACTTTTTTGTGCCCTCTTCATGACTGTCTTAGTGTGCTTGGACCATTAGAGTTTGTGTGTGATGTGGACACCGAGGAACTTGAAGCTGTCAACCTGCTCCACTACAGCCACGTCAATGAGGACGGGGGCGTGCTCGCTCCTCCTTTTCCTGTAGTCCACAATCTTCTTTGTCTTGATCACTGGCACCACACGTCCAGGTCTCTGACCTCCTCCCTATAGACTGTCTCATATTTGTCGGTGATCTGGCCTACCACTGTTGTGTCATCGGCAAATGTAATGATGGTGTTGGAGTCGTGCCTGGTCATATGGTCATGCAGACATAAGTGAACAGGGAGTACAGTAGGGGACTGAGCGCGCACCCCTGAGGGGCCCCCTGTTTTGAGGATAAGCGTTGCGGGATGTGTTGTTACCTACCCTTACCACCTGGGGGAGCCCCGTCAGGAAGACCATTCTGAGCCATATTAATGGGAAGATTTAGTATGGGTGAGGATTTAGTCACAAAACAAAGGTTTTTAAACATGGGAAATAGGATAACTGTGCAGACTTACTGTTTTTGGTGATGTCACTGCTCAGTTTGGAACATCATCCACAACCTCAGAAAACGAGACGGCATGCCACATGTCAGCTGGCTGGTGTTGGAATGCTGATAATAAGGAAGTTGATGAGATGGCATAACATTATTGTGTACATTCTTATAGTACATTCAATCAGAATTAATAGTGGGATTCCATAGGAACATTCCATAGACGTTTAGAAATGTCCATCTGAACTGAATTATGAACCATGCTTCTTCAAGTGGAGGGACACTTTGTCTCAGTTACATCATGGGGACAAGTACTTTTTGTCAGACATCAGAACAACCAAGATGTATTCTGACCAAATCACCCATTGATGTTATTTTAATGTGACTAAGAAATATGATTTCCAGTTCGGCTCAGTTGTATCGATCAGTGATCTCAAAAGCACTTAGGGGCAGTTCAAAATGTACTGGGAATATTTTCATTGAACCCTTGTACTGTAAAAACAAATGTACACACCCCCCCTCATTGAACTAACTCTAAATAATGCTTAGAAACGTGGTTATTGACATTGACACTTCAGCATACTTTTGTGGCACAGTCGATGCCACGCAGGGCTACGGGCCAGAAGGTTGAGGGATCGCCGACCACCACGGACGAGCTCAATCTCCTTGCATGTTTCATTAGGCACAACACGATGAGATCTGGCTGCAGGCAATTAAAATCTAGGGGGATATCCAATATTTTGATCCCAATCATATACAATGCATGGAACGCAACATAAGTTTTCACCAATAGTTTTCTGTGCCAATGCATCACACAACTAAAAACAAAGCATACCCACTTCGGAGCTTCAATATCATGGCTTGCATTTTCAACATCACAATAATCATACTTTGACAATAGCGACAAACAAAAAATACATCCCTCCCTACCTTCTAAGCCTTACCAGTATCGAAGGCTTAGCTTTAAAATCTGTCAGGTTCATTGAATAGTACCCGCAAAACACCAGTATCAACGTCAACAGTGAAGAGGCGACTGTGGGATGCTAGGCAAAGTTCCTCTGTCCAGTCTAGTGTTCTTTTGCCCATCTTAAAACTTTTTAGGGCTGAAATCCCGTTAACGGGATCAATATGACAACAGCCAGTGAAAGTGGAGGGTGCCAAATTAAAAAAAGCAGAAATCTCATAATTAAAATTCCTTAAACATACAAGTATTTTATACCAATTTAAAGGTAATCTTGTTGTTAATCCCACCACAGTGTCCGATTTCAAATAGGCTTTACAGCGAAAGCACCACAAATGATTATGTTAGGTCAGAGCCAAGCCACAGAAAAACAATGCCATTTTTCCAGCCAAAGAGAGGAGTCACAAAAAGCACAAATAGAGATACAATTAATCACTAACCTTTGATGACCTTCATCTGATGACGCTCATAGGATTTCATGTTACACAATATAAGAATGTTTTGTTTTATAAAGTTCATATTTATATAAAAAAAATCTGAGTTTACATTGGCGCGGTATTGTCAGTAGTTCCAAAAACATGCAGTGATTTTGCAGAGAGCCACATCAATTTACAGAAATACTAATTATAAATGTTGATGAAAATACAAGTTATGCATGGAACTTTAGATACACTTCTCCTTAATGCAACCGCTGTGTCAGATTTAAAAAAAGCTTTACGGAAAAAGGCAAACCATGCAATAATCTGAGAACGGCGCTCAGACAACAAATACATATATCCGCCATGTTGGAGTCAACAGAATTCAGAAATAACATTATAAATATTCACTTACCTTTGAAGATCTTCATCAGACTGCACTCCCAGGAATCCCAGTTCCACAATATATGTTTGATTTGTTTGATAATGTCCATCATTTATGTCCAAATAGCTACATTTGTTAGGGCGTTTCGTAAACAAATCAAAACTCACAAAGCGCGTTCAATAGTTGCAGACGAAATGTCCGTAGAAACATGTCAAATGATGTATGGAATCCATCTTTAGGATGTTTTTAACATAAATCTTCAATAAGGTTGGAACCGGACAATTCCTTTGTCTTCAGAAAAGGAAAGAAAGGGAGCTACCTCTCATGTGAAATGAGCGTGACCAGCCCGTGGCTGCTGGCAGACCTCTGACTCATTCCCCTCTCTTTCAGCCCCCCTTTACAGTAGAAGCCAAAAACAAGTTTCTAAAGATGGTGGACATTTAGTGGAAGCCTTAGGAAGTGCAACATAACCAATATCCCACTGTATCTTCAATAGGGGCTGAGTTAAAAAACTACAAGCCTCAGATTTCCCACTTCCTGTTTGGATTTTTTCTCAGGTTTCTGCCTGCCATATGAGCTCTCTTATACTCACAGACATCACTCAAACAGTTTTAGAAACTTCAGAGTGTTTTCCATCCAAATATACTAATTATATGCATATATTAGCAACTGGGACTGAGGAGCAGGCAGTTTACTCTGTGCACCTCTGGGCACCTTATTCATCCAAGCTACTCAATACTGCCCCCAGCCATAAGAGGTTTTTCTTTTTTTTTTTTGACTGTCTGAGATATGGCTTTTTCTTTGCAACTCGGCCTAGAAGGTGAAGAGTCACCTCTTCACTGTTGACGTTGAGACTGTTTTTTTGCGGGTACTATTTAATGAAGGATCATCAAAAGTCGTGATATAAATTCTCGGACATCCCAAAGATTCCTAGATGCCCTTCCAGACTCCCTCCGCCTACCCAAGGACGTCAGAGTACAAAATCAGTTAACCACCTAACTGAGGAACTCAGTTTAACCTTGCGCAATACCCTAGATGCAGTCGCACCCCTAAAAACAAAAAACATTTGTCATAAGAAACTTGCTCCCTGGTATACAGACAATACCCGAGCTCTGAATCAAGCTTCCAGAAAATTGGAAAGAAAATGGCGCTACACCAAACTGGAAGTCTTCCGACTAGCTTGGAAAGACAGTACCGTGCAGTATCGAAGAGCTCTAACTGCTGCACGATCATCCTATTTTTCCAACTTAATTGAGGACAATAAGAACAATCCCAAATTTATTTTTGATACTGTCGCAAAGCTAACTAAAAAGCTAGGATAGGATCGCTTTCACTTCAGTAGTGATAAATTCATGAACTTCTTTGAGGAAAAGATCATGATCATTTGAAAGCAAATTACGGACTCCTCTTTAACAATGCGTATTCCTCCAATGCTCAGATGTCCTGAGTCTGCGCAACTCTGCCAGGTCCTAGGATCAAGGGAGACACTCAAGTTTTTTAGTATTATATCTCTTGACACATTGATGAAAATATTCATGGCCTCTAAACCTTCAAGCTGCATTCTGGACCCTATTCCAACTAAACTATGGAAAGATCTGCTTCCTGTGCTTGGCCCTCCTATGTTGAACAAAATATCAGCCTATATCGAATCTCCCATTCCTCTCAAAATTGTAAGAAAAAGCTGTTGCGCAGCAACTCACTGCCTTCCTGAAGACAAACAATGTATTCAAAACACTTCAGTCTGGTTTTAGACCCCATCATAGCTTAATGGCATCAGGCCGAGGCTCTGCATCCGTCCTCGAGCTCCTAGACTTTTGTGTTGCTTTTGATACAATCGATCATCACATTCTTTTGGAGAGATTGGAAACCCAAATTGGTCTACACGGCAAGTTCTGGCCTGGTTTAGATCTTATCTGTCGGAAAGATATCAGTTTGTCTCTGTGGATGGTTTGTCCACTGACACATCAACTGTACATTTCGGTGTTCTTCAAGGCTCCATTTTAGGACCACTATTTTTTCACTATATATTTTACCTCTTGGTGATTTCATTCGGAAACATAATGTTAACTTTCACTGCTATAAATAGTTTTGGTCATTGTGTATAGTGAGTAGTTGTGTGTTGTGAGTCTTGGTCTGTGTTCTTGCCTACGGCTGCTAGAATCTTGACTAGATCCAAAAAAAGTGATCATATTACTCCAGTGCTAGCCGCTCTACACTGGTTTCCTGTTAAGGCAAGGGCTGATTTCAAGGTTTTACTACTAAACTACAAAGTATTACATGGGCTTGCCGATATGGTCCTGCCATACATACCTACACATACGCTATGGTTTCAAGACGCAGGCCTCCTTACTGCCCCTAGAATTTCTAAGAAAACAGCTGGAGGCAGGGCTTTCTCCTATAGAGCTCCATTTTTATGGAATGGTCTGCCCATCCATGTGAGAGATGCAGACTTGGTCTCAACCTTTATCTCTTTGTTTTATTGAAGACTCATCTCTTCAGTAGGTCCTATGATTGAGTGTAGTCTGGCCCAGGAGTGTGAAGGTGAATGGAAAGGCACTGGAGCAACGAACTGCCCTTGTTGTCTCTGCCTGGCCGGTTCCCCTCTCTCCACTGGGATTCTCTGCCTCTAACCCTATGACAGGGCCTGAGTTACTGGCTTACTGGTGCTCTTCCATGCCGTCCCTAGGAGGGGTGCGTCGCTTGAGTGGGTTGAGTCACTGACATGATCTTCCTGTCTGGGTTGGCGCCCCCCCTTGAGTTGTGCCGTCGCTGAGATATTTGTGGGCTATACTTGGCCTTGTCTCAGGATGGTAAGTTGGTGGCTGAAGATATCCCTCTAGTGGTGTGGGGGCTTTGGCAAAGTGGGGTGGGGTTAAATTGGGTTAAAAAGTGGGGTTAAATCCTGCCTGTTTGGCCCTGGCCGGGGGTATCATTGGACGGGGCCGCACACTCCAAACCCCTCCTGTCTCAGCCTCCAGCATTTATGCTGCAATAGTTTATGTGTCGGGGGGCTAGGGTCACTCTGTTATATCTGGAGTGTTTCTCCTGTCTTATCTGATGTCCTGTGTGAATTCAAGTATGCTCTCTCTAATTCTCTCTCTCTTTTTCTCTCTTTTTCTTTCTTTCTTTCTTTCTATCTTTCTTTCTTTCTTTTTTTCTTTCTTTCTTACTTTCTTTCTTTCTTTCTTTCTTTCTTTCTTTTGAGGACCTGAGCCCTAGGACCATGCCTCAGGACTACCTGGCCTGATAACTCATTGCTGTTCCCTGTCCACCTGGCCATGCTGCTGCTCCAATTTCAACTGTTCTGCCTGCGGCTATGGAACCCTGACCAGTTCACCGGACGTGCTACCTGTCCCAGACCTGCTGTTTTCAACTATCTAGAGACCGCAGGAGCGATAGAGATACTCTGCATGATCAGCTATGAAAAGCCAACTGACATTTGCTCCTGAGGTGCTGACCTATTGCACCATCGACAACCATTGTGATTATTATTATTTGACCCTTCTGGTCATCTGTGAACATTTGAACATCTTAGCCATGTTCTGTTAAAATCTCCATCTGGCACAGCCTTTATAAATACATTTGATTTGATTTGATTAATGAAGATGCCAGTTAGGATTTGTGAGGCATTTGTTTCTCAAACTAGGCATTCTAATGTACTTGCCCTCTTGCTCAGTTGTGCACCAGGGCCTCACACTCCTTTTTTATTCTGGTTAGAGCCAGTTTGCGCTGTTCTGTGAAGGAAGTAGTACACAGTGTTATACGAGATCTTCAGTTTCTTTTGCAATTTCTCGCATGGAATAGCCTTCATTTCTCAGAACAAGTACAGACTGACAAGTTTCAGATCTTTGTTTCTGGGCATTTTGAGCCTGTAATCGAACCCACAAATGATTATGCTCCAGATACTCAACTAGTCTAAAGAAGGCCAGTTAGCTGAGCTAAAATAATTTCAAAAAAAGTTTCTAATGATCAATTAGCCTTTAAAAATGATAAACTTGGATTAGCTAACACAAAGTGACTTTGGATGGTTGCTGATAATGGCCTCTGTACACCTATGTAGATATTACATCAAAAATCTGCCATTTCCATTTCCAAATGTGCGGTCCATTTTCAATGTGTTGCAATGGGCATTTACCATCACGAATTTGACATGCTCTAATATAGTGCAGATATGCCCAATTGACTGGCCCTTTGAGCTCGGGATGGCCAGGCAGTGATAGTGGTTCCTCTCCATCGCTCGATGGTGTTGATTTCTTCATGTCAATTTGGTGATGGTTTATCACTGTTTAAACTTATTGCAAATGTACAAAAGTCAGCCAGCAAGTCAGCGTCCATCAGTCAATAAGATATCATTCTGACAGCAAACTGATACAAACTGACACCAAACCCACTTTGTCCAACTCGTTTAGAAGCCAACTATGACGTATTTCAGAGCAGGCCCAAAATTCACAGCGCCTTCTGTTTAATCAACAATAAAAACGTAAAACACATAGTTACGTTCTAGCTGTGGGTCCAGTTCCGACATTATGTGTAGTCCTTGCTGAGGCGACCCCCGAATCCCAAGTTTCGGCTCGATAGGTCATTAGGAGCCCGAGCAGCGGCCTTAATTAGTCCTGAAAATTCACTTTTTCTTGGAATTGCTACGGGGTCCCTTTAAGTTCCATCTCTATGGGTCGAGGCGATTTCAATGCACCTAGTCTTATAACTCGGGGACTTTTCTAAATATCGTCATTTTTGCGATGGTCAAAATTAATTTGAAGTCATTGCAAATGTACGAGACAGTTTCTCGTCCTGAGAACTTTCTAGAGCCACATAACTCAACGAATTAAGCTCTAGAACCTGTATAGAAAGTTTAAGAGGTCTAGGTCTGACGGTTCTTTGATAGTTCGAACGCAGGTAACTATTGCAGGTGTGTCTCTAAGCCCCACACTGTGTCCCTGCCAATTGATTGCGTGTGTGTGTGTCTGATTTCAGAAAATCACAGAAATCACGTAGATCTCTGAAAAAAAAACTTTAACCATCACCAATTGTACATTGTATTAATTCTCATGAATTACGATAGATAAATGGCTGGTTCTTTTTTTCCTGACATCGTAGGTTCATGTACTTTGACTTGAAGAGTGTCAAATTAGCAATTAATGAACATGTTTTACCTTCAATCCCAGAACATGGGCCTTAACTCAAAAAGTTTTGAGGCCTCGACGCCATCTTGTTTCTGGGCTAACAGCCCATTTGGCCAAACCCGTGCTCACCGAGTTTCATCTTCGAAGTCTTTTCCATTTAGGAGAAATGGCCATGTCAAGTTGGTGATGTTTTGTCCATTTGCAATAACCAGCCCCCCGCCATCTGGTGGAATTTTACCGAACAGCGGGAAAATAAATTTAAATAATAAAATGAAAAACAAATGTCTGAGAGACTTATTTCGATGACTTCCCTGTAGATCTGGCCCTGGGGCACGGCTCCAGGACGTCGATGTATTTTAAAAACATTTGCGGACGTCTAGTAAGGGACCGTACATTTGCGATATGGAGATCCTCATCAATCATACAGCAAATGCCGAATAGTGCCCTTCATGTATGAAAATACCCTCAAATAAAAGGTGACATTCTATAATGTTGCCTCATATTAAACATTTGATCTCATATCCAAAGTGCTGGAGTAAAGAGCTACATTTTTTAAAACAATTTCCTGCAGAGAGAAACAGAGGACAAGGCATTACTTTCACTATGTACAGTGGCCAGAGTAAGGAAGTATAATTCAGAATCTGTGACAGAGGGACAACTTCACTTATTCTATACTGAACAAAAATATAAATGCAAGATTTTACTGCATACAGTCATATGGAAATCAGTCAATTGAAATGAATTCATTAGACCTATGGATTTCACATGATTGGGATACAAATATACATATTATTCAATTCAATTCAAGGGGCTTTATTGGCATGGGAAGCATGTGTTAACATTGCCCAAGCAAGTGAGTTAGATAATATACAAAAGTGAAATAAACAATAAAAATGAACAGTAAACATTACACATACCGAAGTTTCAAAACAATAAAGACATTACAAATGTCATATTATATATATATACTGCTCCAAAAAATAAAGGGAACACTTAAACAACACAATGTAACTCCAAGTCAATCACACTTCTGTGAAATCAAACTGTCTACTTAGGAAGCAACACTGATTGACAATACATTTCACATGCTGTTGTGCAAATGGAATAGACAACAGGTGGAAAACATAGGCAATTAGCAAGACACCCCCCAATAAAGTGCAGGTGGTGACCACAGACCACTTCTCAGTTCCTATGCTTCCTGGCTGATGTTTTGGTCAATTTTGAATGCTGGCGGTGCTTTCACTCTAGTGGTAGCATGAGACGGAGTCTACAACCCACACAAGTGGCTCAGGTAGTGCAGCTCATCCAGGATGGCACATCAATGCGAGCTGTGGCAAGAAGGTTTGCTGTGTCTGTCAGCGTAGTGTCCAGATTATGGAGGCGCTACCAGAAGACAGGCCAGTACATCAGGAGACGTGGAGGAGGCCGTAGGAGGGCAACAACCCAGCAGCAGGACCGCTACCTCCGCCTTTGTGCAAGGATGTGTCTGCTCAAATGGTCAGAAACAGACTCCATGAGGGTGGTATGAGGGCCCGACTTCCACAGGTGGGGGTTGTGCTTACAGCCCAACACCGTGCAGGACGTTTGGCATTTGCCAGAGAACACCAAGATTGGAAAATTCGCCACTGGCGCCCTGTGCTCTTCACAGATGAAAGCAGGTTCACACTGAGCACATGTGACAGACGTGACAGAGTCTGGAGACGCCGTGGAGAACGTTCTGCTGCCTGCAACATCCTCCAGCATGACCGGTTTGGCGGTGGGTCAGTCATGGTGTGGGGTGACATTTCTTTGGGGGGCCGCCAGAGGTAGCCTGACTGCTAATTATGTACCGAGATAAGATCCTAAGACCCCTTGTAAGATCATATGCTGGTGCGGTTGGCCCTGGGTTCCTCCTAATGCAAGACAATGCTAAACCTCATGTGGCTGGAGTGTGTCAGCAGTTCCTGCAAGAGGAAGGCATTGATGCTATGGACTGGCCCGCCCGTTCCCCAGACCTGAATCCAATTGAGCACATCTGGGACATCATGTCTCGCTCCATCCACCAACGTCACCTGTCCAGGAGTTGGCGGATGCTTTAGTCCAGGTCTGGGAGGAGATCCCTCAGGAGACCATCCTCCACCTCATCAGGAGCATGCCCAGGTGTTGTAGGGAAGTCATACAGGCACGTGGAGGCCACACACACTACTGAGCCTCATTTTGACTTGTTTTAAGGACATTACATCAAAGTTGGATCAGCCTGTAGTGTGGTTTTCCACTTTAATTTTGAGTGTGACTCCAAATCCAGACCTCCATGGGTTGATAAATTTGATTTCCATTGACAATTTTTGTGTGATTTTGTTGTCAGCACATTCAACTATGTAAAGAAAAAAGTATTTAATAAGAATATTTCGTTCATTCAGATCTAGGATGTGTTATTTTAGTGTTACCTTTATTTATTTGAGGAGTGTATAAATATATACAATGTTGCAACGATGTACAACTGATTATGGGTACACAAGGGGAAATAAATACGCATAAATATGGGTTGTATTTACAATGGTGTTTGTTCTTCACTGGTTGCCCTTTTCATGTGGCAACAGGTGACAAATATTGCCGCTGTTATGGCACACTGTGGAATTTCACACAGTAGATATGGGAGTTTATCAAAATCGGGTTTGTTTTCAAATTCTTTGTGGATCTGTGTAATCTGAGGGAAATATGTGTCTCTAATATGGTCATACATTGGACAGGATGTTAGGAAGTGTAGCTCAGTTTCCACCTCATTTTTTGGGCAGTGTGCACATAGCCTGTCTTCTCTTGAGAGCCATGTCTGCCTACGGCGGCCTTTCTCAATAGCAAGGCTATGCCCACTGAGTCTGTACATACTCAAAGCTTTCCTTAAGTTTGGGTCAGTCACAGTGGTCAGGTATTCTGCCACTGTGTACTCTCTGTTTAGGGCCAAATATCATTCTAGTTTGCTCTGTTTTTTTGTTAATTCTTTCCAATATGTCAAGTAATTATCTGATTTGATAATTTGATTTGATTTGTTTTCTCATGATTTGATTGGGTCTAATTGTGCAGCTGTCCTGGGGCTCTGTGGGGTGTGTTTGTGTTTGTGAACATAGCCCCAGGACCAGCTTGTTTTGGGGACTCTTCTCCATGTTCATCTCTCTGTAGGTGATGGCTTTGATATGGAAGGTTTGGGAATCGCTTCCTTTTAGGTGATTGTAGAAATGAATGGCTCTTTTCTGGATTTTGGTAAATAGTGGGTATCAACCTAATTCTGCTCTGCATGCATTATTTGGTGTTCTACGTTGTGCACGGAGGATATTTTTATACATTGTAGGAAAAGGAACTAGAGAAACAGGAAGGTGGAAAAGAACGCTGGTAATACCTGACAAGACAAGACGAACTGGCAACAGACAAACAGAGAATACAGGTATAAATACACAGGGGATAATGGGAAGATGGGCGACACCTGGAGGGGGGTGGAGACAAGCACAACGACAGGTGAAACAAATCAGGGTGTGACAATCGCACGTGTAATATCACAAACGGACATGGCAGTTTCAACGCTACAGATTCCAGCTTTAAAGGGAAATGTCACTCAAAACCAAGAATGAAAGTGTTGACGGCCATTAATCACGATGATGCAAAATATTGTATGATGCAAAAGGCATCATCATACTGTGTGATGATGTGGCCAGTGACACTTTGATTCTTGAAAAGTTGACATGAGACATACAAATCATTTTGGGACTGTATCAACAGTGGACAAGTAAAAAAAACAACTAAAGATAGTTTTTGAGTTTAATTTCCCTTTAAGGGCATAATTGCTAACCTCTTGGCAACATTGTTAGCCACAACCCAAGGTCAGCGATGGAGCGCCACACGGCCACCCAGGATCTAATCGATCTGACACCTTGCTGTGTGTGTGTGTGTGTGTGTGTGTGTGTTAATATACAGTATGTGTGTTTTGTCCCTCCAGTCTCCTCCATTATCTGTGTTCAGAACCAGGTCAAAGAACATGTGAGTCTGGTGGTGAACAACCCTGTGTCTCTAACCTGAGACATTCCTCTTCCTGTTATCACCTGGCTGAACGATGGAAGCACAACAGAGCAGGAGACACTTCAACATCAACATGCTGGTTACGAACACTACCACTACTCCCACTACCATTACTGTCACTACCACTACTCTCACTACTACTCCTACTCTCACTACCACTACTCTCACAACCACTACTACCACTACTCTCACCACTAACACTACTCTCACAACCACTACTCTCACTACTCCCACTACCATTACTGTCACTATCACTACTCTCACTACCACTACTCTCACTACCACTACTCTCACTACTACCACTACTCTCACCACTAACACTACTCTCACAACCACTACTCTCACTATCACTACTCCCACTACCACTACTCTCACTACTACTACTCTCACTACCACTACTCTCACTACTACCACTACTCTCACTACTATCACTACTCTCACCACTAACACTACTCTCACTACCACTACTCTCACTGCCACTACTCCCACTACCATTACTGTCACTACCACTACTCTCACTACTACTCCTACTCTCACTACCAAATCAAAATCAAATCAAATGTATTTATATAGCCCTTCGTACATCAGCTGATATCTCAAAGTGCTGTACAGAAACCCAGCCTAAAACCCCAAACAGCAAGCAATGCAGGTGTAGAAGCACGGTGGCTAGGAAAAACTCCCTAGAAAGGCCAAAACCTAGGAAGAAACCTAGAGAGGAACCAGGCTATGTGGGGTGGCCAGTCCTCTTCTGGCTGTGCCGGGTGGAGATTATAACAGAACATGGCCAAGATGTTCAAATGTTCATAAATGACCAGCATGGTCCAAAAATAATAAGGCAGAACAGTTGAAACTGGAGCAGCAGCACGGCCAGGTGGACTGGGGACAGCAAGGAGTCATCATGTCTGGTAGTCCTGGGGCATGGTCCTAGGGCTCAGGTCCTCCGAGAGAGAGAAAGAAAGAGAGGAGGAGAGAATTAGAGAACGCACACTTAGATTCACACAGGACACCGAATAGGACAGGAGAAGTACTCAAGATATAACAAACTGACCCTAGCCCCCCCCGACACATAAACTACTGCAGCATAAATACTGGAGTACCACTACTCTCACTACCACAACTCTCACTACCATTACTCTCACTACCACTGATCTCACTACAACTACTTTCACTACCACTACTCTCACTACTACTACTCTCACTATCACTGCTCTCACTACTACTACTCCTACTCTCACTACCACTACTCTCACTACCACTACTCTCACTACCACTGCTCTCACTACTACTACTCCTACTACTCCTACTCTTACTACCACTACAATCACTAACACTACTCTCACTACCACTACTCTCACTACTACTACTCTCACTACCACTGCTCTTACTACCACTACTCTCACTACCACTACTCCTACTCTCACTACCACTACTCTCACTACCACTACTCTCACTACCACTACTCCTACTCTCACTACCACTACTCCCACTACCACTACTCTCACTACCATTACTCTCACTACCACTACCACTACTCTCACTACCACTACTCTCACTACTCCTACTCTCACTACCCCTACTCTCACTACCACTACTCTCACTACCACTACTCTCACTACCACTGATCTCACTACCACTACTCTCACTACCCCTACTCTCACTACTACTACTCTCACTACCACTACTCCTACTCTCACTACCACTACTCTCACTACCACTACTCTCACTACCACTACCACTACTCCTACTCTCACTACCACTACTATTACTACCACTACTCTCACTACCACTACTCCTACTCTCACTACCACTACTCTCACTACCACTACTCTCACTACCACTACTCTCACTACCACTACTCCTACTCTCACTACCACTACTCTCACTACCACTACTCCCACTACCACTACTCTCACTACCATTACTCTCACTACCACTACCACTACTCTCACTACCACTACTCTCACTACTCCTACTCTCACTACCCCTACTCTCACTACCACTACTCTCACTACCACTACTCTCACTACTACTACTCTCACTACCACTGCTCTTACTACCACTACTCTCACTACCACTACTCCTACTCTCACTACCACTACTCTCACTACCACTACTCTCACTACCACTACTCCTACTCTCACTACCACTACTCTCACTACCACTACTCCCACTACCACTACTCTCACTACCATTACTCTCACTACCACTACCACTACTCTCACTACCACTACTCTCACTACTCCTACTCTCACTACCCCTACTCTCACTACCACTACTCTCACTACCACTACTCTCACTACCACTGATCTCACTACCACTACTCTCACTACCCCTACTCTCACTACTACTACTCTCACTACCACTACTCCTACTCTCACTACCACTACTCTCGCTACCACTACTCTCACTACCACTACCACTACTCCTACTCTCACTACCACTACTATTACTACCACTACTCTCACTACCACTACTCCTACTCTCAATACCACTACTCTCACTACCAATACTCTCACTACCACTACTCCTACTCTCACTACCACTACTCTCACTACCACTACTCCCACTACCACTATTCTCACTACCATTACTCTCACTACCACTACCACTACTCTCACTACCACTACTCTCACTACTCCTACTCTCACTACCCCTACTCTCACTACCACTACTCTCACTACCACTGATCTCACTACCACTACTCTCACTACCCCTACTCTCACTACTACTACTCTCACTACCACTACTCCTACTCTCACTACCACTACTCTCACTACCACTACTCTCACTACCACTGATCTCACTACCACTACTCTCACTACCCCTACTCTCACTACTACTACTCTCACTACCACTACTCCTACTCTCACTACCACTACTCTCACTACCACTACTCTCACTACCACTACCACTACTCCTACTCTCACTACCACTACTCTCACTACCACTACTCTCACTATCACTAATCTCACTACCACTACTCTCACTACCACTACTCTCACTACCACTACTCTCACTACTCCCACTACTCTCACTACTACTACTCTCACTACCACTACTCTCACTACTACTACTCTCACTACCACTCCTCTCACTACTACCACTACTCTCACTACTACCACTACTCTCACCACTAACACTACTCTCACAACCACTACTCTCACTACCACTACTCTGACTACCACTACTCCCACTACCATTACTGTCACTACCACTACTCTCACTACTACTCCTACTCTCACTACCAAATCAAAATCAAATCAAATGTATTTATATAGCTGTTACGGATACAGGTATCCTGTGTCTGTGTGTATCCTGTGTCTGTGTGTATCCTGTGTGTGTTTCTTTTCTCTCCTTCTCCCCTCACAGGTGAAAATCATTACTCCCCAATCAGTCAACAATCAACCCATCAATCAGAAGACACACCTCCTCCTGTTTCCTACCCTATCACAGTTCCTTCCCCATGGTTTAAAAACCCCATCATTTGTTTGTTCAAGAGCTCAATCTTTGTAATGCTATGTTGGTAGATCTCTGTTCTATATAGATTTCAAGCTCAATCTTTGTAATATCATGTTGGTAGATAGCTGTTCTTGGTAGATTTCAGGAGAGCTCAATCTTTGTAATGCTATGTTGGTAGATCGCTGTTCTTGTAGATTTCAGGAGAGCTCAATCTTTGTAAATGCCATGTTTGTAGACCTCTGTTTTGCACGCGCTCTCTGTGTATTAATTAACCTCTCTTTTGTTTGAGCACCTCCATAGCACTTTGTCATCACCTGTGAGTATTGTTTTGGTTATGGTGTTTGTTTGTTGCTGGTGGGAAAAGGGGAAAACAAGACAAGTCGCCCATGGGCATACACTACCCGTAGGTAAACTTTGTTAACACACACTAGTTAGAACTGGGCGGACCACCCACTGTATTTTTGGTTAGTTAGTTAGCTGTTGTTGAAATAGGCTAGTCTAGCTTAGGGGTGTTTTTGCATATTTGTTTCTTTCCTTGGGTCCAGCTCAGCCCCTTTTCCTGCTCCCCCCCCCCCCATTACCGTGTGTTTATAATAAACCCTGAGTTTGACGGTATTATTTCGGTTGTCGTGGTTATTTCGTTCACTTTTACTTTGTCACTATTATAATTTACATGAGTTATGTTACGGGTCTCACTACCATCCCCCCTAGACTGTCGGGCCAAAAGAGATTCGTAACATAAGTGGGGGCTCATCCGGGATTTGTCTTTACTGACACCCATGCCGCTCATGTAGATTGTTGTAGTGGTATAGTTCAGTGTTGAACGTCATAGCTGAAGTAGCATTAGTGTTTGCTATTTTCGTTTGCTCTTGTGAAGTAGTGTAAGATGGCTACTTTTGATTTGAAGTCCTTTTTGGATAATCCTTCGTGGGAGGTTTTTGATAAATGTCGTAGAGTTGATTTAATGACCTTGGCTGACCATTACTCAATATCGATTCCGCAGAGTGTAGTTAAGGCGGAGGTTAAACAGCTAGTGTTAAATGTATTGTTGGAAGAGCAGGTGCTTGTGTTACCGCTGCCTGAGTCTACTAACCCTGTAGGGGATGTAACTGCTCCTATATGCCCATTGGTATCTGATAATGAGGGTGAGGCTAAAACACCAGCCACATTGTCCCATTTTGATCCACTCTCCCCACTGTTAAACGGTGATGCCAGAAGGGATGTCCGTTTAGCACAGTTCCAACTAGAGGTGGAAGAGAGAGCCCAAATTAGGCGAGAGACTCTCCAGTTGGAGATGTGTAAAATTGAGGCAGAAAAAGAACGAGAACAACGGCAGATGATGTGTAAAATTGAGGCAGAAAGAAAACAGCGGCAGATGACGTTTAAAATGCGCCAGATGGAACTGGAGGCAGAGACAGCGAGGCTAGCCTTCGTTCCTACTGTGCCTGTTTGTGAGCCGTCCTCACCTGCTGTGTCCTCAAACACGTTTGACATTAGTAGGCAGATAGCCTTAGTACCTTTGTTCAGAGAGTCGGAGGTTGACTCCTATTTTTGTGTATTTAAGCGTATAGCCGTAGCATTGAAGTGGCCTGAAGAGGTATGGTGCCTATTACTTCAGTGTAAATTAACTGGTAAAGCCCAAGAGGTTTTGTCAGCGCTACCTCTGGAGGACAGTTTGAATTATGAAGTGGTCAAAGCTACTGTTCTTCGTGCCTATGAGCTTGTGCCTGAGGCATACCGACAGAGATTTAGGTCTCATAGAAAGTCTTCTAGTAAGACTTATGTGGAATTTGCTAGAGACAAGGGAAATCTGTTTGATAAATGGCATGCTGCTAGTAAGGTAACTGATTTCAACTCTCTCCGGGAGTTAATCTTGTTGGAAGAGTTTAAAAATTGCTTACCCGAACGCATTGTAGTTTACCTAAACGAACAGAAAGTATCCTCCCTGGCAGAAGCGTCTGTGTTGGCAGACGAGTTTGTGTTGACGCACAAGAGTGTGTTTTCGGCTCAAACTGAGAGTAGAACCACTGAGTTTCCTACCTTTAGCCCTAGTCGGCCCGCAGTAGTATATCAAGCACGCCAGAAGAATGAGCGTTCCTGTTTCTATTGTCATAAAGTGGGACATATGATTAATGATTGCTTCCTGCTTAAACGCAAACAAGGGATGCCTCTTCGTGCCAAGCCGCCAACAGGTGTTGGTCTAATTCGTACGGTTGTGAGGTCTGCAACAAAACAGGTGCCTCAGAGTAACTGTAGTTTGAAAGTCTCAGTCCCCGACCGCAGTTATGAACCATTCATTTTCGAGGGGTTTGTGTCCCTAGAGAATGACGAAGCGTCTCAGCGTCCGGTTAAAATCCTTAGAGATACTGGTGCGGCGCAGTCGTTTATATTGTCTGATGTGTTGCCCTTATCTGACGATACATACTGTGGTTCCAGTGTGTTAGTGCAGGGTATTGAAATGGGTTTTGTCCCAGTGCCGTTGCACTTTGTGAAAGTACACTCTGAGTTAATCAGTGGAATATTCAGAGTGGGGGTACGTCCTATGTTGCCAGTGAAAGGTGTGACCTTTATACTGGGTAACGATATTGCCGAGGCTATTCCTCTGAGAAGGATTACAGCTCCGATAGTGAGTAAAGCCTTAATAAAATTCTTCACGACATTCGGGTTACCCAAGGTGGTACAAAGCGATCAAGGTACCAATTTCCTATCCAAGCTCTTCAAGCAGGTGTTGAAATCCTTATCAATTACGCACCGTGTATCAAGCGCCTATCACCCAGAGTCTCAGGGTGCGCTTGAAAGATGGCATCAGACACTGAAGTCTATGCTATGTAAATATTGTTTGGAATCTGAGAAAGATTGGGATGAGGGAGTTCCTCTAGTTTTGTTTGCTGCTCGTGAAACTGTGCAGGAGTCCCTAGGTTTCAGCCCGGCTGAACTAGTGTTTGGTCACACAGTAAGAGGACCAATGAAAGTCCTTAAAGAACAGTTCTTGTCCCAAGAGTTGTGTACCAGAGATGAGAATGTGTTGGACTATGTTAGTCGTTTTCGTGAGCGCCTACACCAGGCTTGTGCTCTTGCAAAGGAAGCTCTGTCTTCCTCACAGAGGAGCATGAAAAGACACTATGATAAAGAGGCTGTTTCTCGTCCACTACAGCCAGGTGACCAAGTACTGGTGTTATTACCTGTTCCAGGATCTTCACTGTCAGCTCGTTTCTCTGGTCCTTATTTAATTGAAAAGAAAATAAGTGAAACTATGTGCTTCAAACTCCTGATAGACAACGCCAATCTCGTGTGTGTCACATTAACATGTTGAAAGCTTACCACACCCGACCCATCACACAGTTAGATAGTTCAAACACAGAGGAAGGTACTGCTGTCTCCTCTGCTACTACTGCGATGATAGTGGACTGTCATATTGATGATGATGGCTTAGAGTTGCGCAATACTCAGCAGCAGTGTGTTAGATTGCCCAACTCAGAAATGCTGCTGTCTATCCAGTCAGGTCTGGTTCATTTAACGGATGGACAGACTAATGATATTGTGAGGCTACTACACAGTTTTCCATGTCTCTTTAATGACGTTCCTACTCGCACAAATGTGTTGGAACATGACATTAATGTTGGAAATGCTACACCTATCAAGCAACACCCATATCGTATCAACGCTTCCAAGAGGAAGATAATGAGGGATGAGGTGAGATATTTGTTGGAGAATGACCTGGCTAAGCCAAGTTCAAGCCCTTGGAGTTCTCCTTGCATTCTGGTTCCTAAACCTGATGGTACGTCCAGGTTATGTACGGATTATCGAAAGGTAAATTCTGTCACAATGCCAGATTCGTTCCCGTTACCCAGACTGGACGACTGTATCGACACTATTGGTGCTGCTAAGTATGTGACCAAGTTGGACCTCTTAAAAGATTACTGGCAGGTTCCGTTAACTTCACGTGCTTCTGAGATTTCTGCCTTTGTGACCCCAGACAACTTCCTTCAGTACTCAGTCATGGCTTTTGGGATGCGAAATGCACCAGCCACTTTCCAACGACTGGTTAACTCTGTATTAGCTGGCGTTCCTAATTGTAGTGCATACCTTGATGACCTAGTGATTTATTCGTCTACGTGGTCAGATCATGTTGACTTGCTAAGGGTAGTATGTGAACGGTTGGCAGCTGCTTCTCTAACCCTGAACTTGGCAAAGTGTGAGTTTGGGAAGGCTACTGTTACCTATCTCGGTAAAGAGGTTGGCCATGGACAGGTGCGCCCTGTTGATGCCAAGGTCTTGGCTATAACTGCATTCCCTGCACCTACCACTAGACGAGAGCTACGCCGCTTTTTAGGGATGGTTGGCTATTACCGTAGCTTCTGTAAAAATTTCTCTGCGGTAGTTGCTCCATTGACTGATTTGCTCAGTCCGGCAAGACCATTTGTGTTGTCCCCTGATTGTAAGAGAGCTTTTGAATCAGCGAAAGCACTCTTATGTAGTACCCCTGTACTTGCTGCTCCGGATTTTGAACAACCGTTCAAGCTAGAGGTAGATGCTAGTGCCAGAGGTGCTGGTGCTGTTCTACTGCAGCAGGACAAGAGTGGAGTAGATCATCCCGTTTGTTATTTTTCACGTAAATGTAATAAATGTCAAACAAACTATGCGACAATAGAACAAGAAGCTCTTGCTTTGTTGTTGGCTCTGCAATACTTCGAAGTATACATTGGTTCCAGTGCCCTACCAGTGATTGTGTATACTGACCATAACCCCTTAGTTTTTCTCCACCGAATGTACAACCAGAACCAGCGCCTTATGCGTTGGGCGCTGATTGTACAAAATTATAATTTGGAGATCCGCCACAAAAAGGGTTCAGATAATGTGTTGGCAGATGCTTTGTCTCGTGTGTGAAGATGATTTCTGTATGTTTTGCAAGGTTGTTGATTTGTTGTGAGTGTTCATTTAAATACTGTAGTCGCAATCCCCCCTAGGGTTGCTCTTTTAAGGGTGGGAGTGTTACGGATACAGGTATCCTGTGTCTGTGTGTATCCTGTGTCTGTGTGTATCCTGTGTGTGTTTCTTTTCTCTCCTTCTCCCCTCACAGGTGAAAATCATTACTCCCCAATCAGTCAACAATCAACCCATCAATCAGAAGACACACCTCCTCCTGTTTCCTACCCTATTACAGTTCCTTCCCCATGGTTTAAAAACCCCATCATTTGTTTGTTCAAGAGCTCAATCTTTGTAATGCTATGTTGGTAGATCTCTGTTCTATATAGATTTCAAGCTCAATCTTTGTAATACCATGTTGGTAGATAGCTGTTCTTGGTAGATTTCAGGAGAGCTCAATCTTTGTAATGCTATGTTGGTAGATCGCTGTTCTTGTAGATTTCAGGAGAGCTCAATCTTTGTAAATGCCATGTTTGTAGACCTCTGTTTTGCACGCGCTCTCTGTGTATTAATTAACCTCTCTTTTGTTTGAGCACCTCCATAGCACTTTGTCATCACCTGTGAGTATTGTTTTGGTTATGGTGTTTGTTTGTTGCTGGTGGGAAAAGGGGGAAACCAAGACAAGTCGCCCATGGGCATACACTACCCGTAGGTAAACTTTGTTAACACACACTAGTTAGAACTGGGCGGACCACCCACTGTATTTTTGGTTAGTTAGTTAGCTGTTGTTGAAATAGGCTAGTCTAGCTTAGGGGTGTTTTTGCATATTTGTTTCTTTCCTTGGGTCCAGCTCAGCCCCTTTTCCTGCTCCCCCCCCCATTACCGTGTGTTTATAATAAACCCTGAGTTTGACGGTATTATTTCGGTTGTCGTGGTTATTTCGTTCACTTTTACTTTGTCACTATTATAATTTACATGAGTTATGTTACGGGTCTCACTACCATCCCCCCTAGACTGTCGGGCCAAAAGAGATTCGTAACATAAGCCCTTCGTACATCAGCTGATATCTCAAAGTGCTTTACAGAAACCCAGCCTAAAACCCCAAACAGCAAGCAATGCAGGTGTAGAAGCACGGTGGCTAGGAAAAACTCCCTAGAAAGGCCAAAACCTAGGAAGAAACCTAGAGAGGAACCAGGTTATGTGGGGTGGCCAGTCCTCTTCTGGCTGTGCCGGGTGGAGATTATAACAGAACATGGCCAAGATGTTCAAATGTTCATAAATGACCAGCATGGTCCAATAATAATAAGGCAGAACAGTTGAAACTGGAGCAGCAGCACGGTCAGGTGGACTGGGGACAGCAAGGAGTCATCATGTCAGGCAGTCCTGGGGCATGGTCCTAGGGCTCAGGTCAGTTGAAACTGGAGCAGCAGCACGGCCAGGTGGACTGGGGACAGCAAGGAGTCATCATGTCTGGTAGTCCTGGGGCATGGTCCTAGGGCTCAGGTCCTCCGAGAGAGAGAAAGAAAGAGAGGAGGAGAGAATTAGAGAACGCACACTTAGATTCACACAGGACACCGAATAGGACAGGAGAAGTACTCAAGATATAACAAACTGACCCTAGCCCCCCCCGACACATAAACTACTGCAGCATAAATACTGGAGTACCAATACTCTCACTACCACTACTCTCACTACCATTACTCTCACTACCACTGATCTCACTACCACTACTTTCACTACCACTACTCTCACTATCACTGCTCTCACTACTACTACTCCTACTCTCACTACCACTACTCTCACTACCACTACTCTCACTACCACTGCTCTCACTACTACTACTCCTACTCTTACTACCACTACTCTCACTACCACTACAATCACTAACACTACTCTCACTACTACTAATCTCACTACCACTGCTCTTACTACTACTACTCCTACTCTCACTACCACTACTCTCACTACCACTACTCCCAATCTCACTACCACTACTCTCACTACAACTACTCTCACTACCACTACTCCTACTCTCACTACCACTACTCTCACTACCACTACTCTCACTACCATTACTCTCACTACCACTACCACTACTCTCACTACTCCTACTCTCACTACCCCTACTCTCACTACCACTACTCTCACTACCACTACTCTCACTACCCCTACTCTCACTACTACTACTCTCACTACCACTACTCCTACTCTCACTACCACTACTCTCACTACCACTACTCTCACTACCACTACTCCTACTCTCACTACCACTACTCTCACTCTCACTACCACTACTCTCACTATCACTACTCTCACTACCACTACTCTCACTACCACTACTCTCCCTACCACTACTCTCACTACCACTACTCCTACTCTCACTACCACTACTCTCACTGTCACTACTACTACTCTCACTACCACTACTCTCACTACCACTGCTCTCACTACCACTACTCCTACTCTCACTACCACTACTCTCACATGCCCCATGAAATCAGGATGTGCCAACTCAGAGAGGCCAGGTAAAACAAATGTACTTTGTGCTAAATTACTAAAATGTAAAATGTGCAGCAGAGGTGAGTCAGACTCATGATCTCCTGATGAGACCTGTTTGGGGTTGAGGGTTGTATTGAGGCTGAGGCCTAATGGAAGTTGTGCTCATGTAACCGGTGTGAAATGGCTAGCTAGTTAGCGGGATGCACGCTAATAGCATTTGAATCGGTGACGTCACCCTCTCTGAGACCTTGAAGTAGTTGTTGCTTGCTCTTCAATGGTCGCGGCTTTTGTGTAGCGATAGGTAACGATTCTTCGAGGGTGATGTGTGCAGAGGGTTCCTGGTTCGAGCCCAGGTAAGGGTGAGGAGAGGTACAGAAGGAACACTGTTACACTCACACAAACGACAATAGAGCTTTACTTAGGTTCACTTTGAATGTTTATGCTGTATTTGGGCCTTATTTGGGCCCTGGAGGAAAGCATTTGTGTGTCTCCAACACCTTTAATTGGTAGAATTCCTTAGAGTTTTGGACCTCATTGTTCCTGAGCCTTGGATACATTGGATATCAGGACCCTCTGGGGTCAGAAACTTAAAAAAGTAAAACTAACATCATTAAAGAGTTGTTCGCTTACCCAGTAGAGACAATATAGTCTCAGTGACATCAGTCACATAGAACAGATTGAGTTTTGCTGATGCAATATGCTCTTTGAGAATCATGAGAACTAGAGAGGTGAAATGACAGTATACTACATGAATGTTTGCATGTGTGTGCTTGTTTGTGTCTGGCTGACTTTGTGTGTGTGTGTGTGTGTGTTTGTTTGTGTCTGGCTGATGGTGTGTGTGTGTGTGTGTGTGTGTGTTCTTGTTCGACACCTTTAATTGGTATAGTGACGTGTCATTATTACAGAGCCTTGCATATTAGTGCTAACAGGTCCCTCTTGAATCTGAGGTAACTAATTAGACAAAAAATATGATTGGGTCAGAATTCTGCAGAGTGATCTCTGGCAAACATTATGTGTCCCAATGATGTAACTGTCTCCCTCAACTTGAATAATTGTTTCATAATTCAGTTCAGATGGACATTTGTACAAGTCTGAAATGCCATTAGAACATACACCATAAAGATGTACCGTCTTATCAACTGCCTGACTGTTATTTTCTTATGGCCAAATGACATATGCCGTGATGTGTCCTGTAGTTTCGCAAGGCCATCCTTCCAAGTCTCATTTCGTTGTCTTGAATATTGGAAGTCTAAAGAACTTCAGTTTCACATTTTGCATTTCAAAGGCAAGGCTGTCTTCTAACGCTTAAAAATAAAGGGGAGCACACTCTAGGAGCTCAGATGCAAAAATAATAATTTACCAACTTTTCGACAGCCAAGCTGTCTTCATCAGGGTACAATCACAAACACTGCAGGATGACTCGTTTATATAGTGTCAAGACACACAGGTGTCTGTAATCATGGCCAAGAGTGGCCTAATATCATTGGTTAATTTCTCAAATATTAAAATGGCATAGAAAGAGCAGCATACAAACAATACAAATGGATAGCATACGATCATAGATTCATTTTAGACTACACAAGCTTACAAACAATTACAATGGCAAAGTCACAATCACAAGAATGGCTTCAGATCAAAGTCTACGTTGAGACCGAAGGGAGCAAGGGTCTTTAAGTTTAAGATCCAGGCAGCCTCTCGTTTTAACAATAAATGATCAAGGTCACCCCCTCTCCTAGGGAGGGTGACATGTTCGATGCCAATATAACGCAGAGACGAAATCGAGGGGCCTGCCTCCAAAAAGTGGGCCGCAACTGGGTAGGTCAAGTTTTTACATCTAATGGTGCTACGATGCTCTGAGATACGTACTTTTAATTCACGCTTTGTTTTAAGCACATCATTTTTACCACAAGGACAAGTTACAAGATAAATAACTGCCTTAGTGGATCACGTAATAAAACCTTTGATTGGGATCGATTTCCCTGTTTGTGGGTGTTTGAAGGATCTACATTTATAAGTGCCATTGCATTGAGCACAGCCATTACACTTGTAATTTCCATCCAGTAGGGGCGCGAATAGACATGGTTCAGGAATATCTTGGGGTGGTAAATCAGAGTTGACCAATTGGTCTCTGAGATTTCTTCCCCGCGAGAATACGACCAAGGGAAGGTCCGAAAACACATTACCGAGACTATCATCGGATTTGGCTTCTAACGCTTGCCATTCATTTTGTATCTTATGATAGCAGGCTTGTTGGTTTCAACTAGAACCTTACGATCATGTCCCTTCTTGAAACACTTGTTGAATTTCCAATAGTTGTTAATTATTTTCAACTTGATGTTTAGTTTGGAAATAACCCAACTCTACCAGACAGTTGAGAAGTCAAGAGGGTCATACCAGCGATGCCATTATAGAATAGCAATTTGCATAGCATTTTTACTAATCTCAACAATATTACAAACATTACTTTAGGTCTGCTTCCAATGGATTTGACTCTGTATGTAGTTAAGCATGGTTCAAATTGAATGAGGACTGATGTCAAATGTGTATGAATTATGTTAATTGCATATGTGTGAATGAAATGAATCCATGTTCAGGTGGTCTTGGTTTTCTTACATTTCAATGAATCCAGGTCCTTCCACCATGTTTCCACTATGTTACCATATTCCTACGGTTCACGGTCTCTACTTACATGAATGGTGCTATATTCATCCCTCACCAATTGAATTCCTGACTTTTATCCAACATCTTCTGCCCCTGAACACGCAGTTAACCCACTGTTCCTAGGCCATCAAAAATAAATAAATACTAATCTTTGGTGACAGATTTGGATTCTTATAGCCCTCTGAATGGGAAAGGTTCATGTTAATTGATGCAGGAGGGTTAGGGGAGTTGACCAATCAGGTTCACGTGAAGGTTTGTTTCATATCCAATAATAAATCCATTGTCAAAACAGGCCCTACCATCTAGCTGAGAACAGCGTTCAGTAAAGGGTAGAACCTTAACAAAGTCTTCAATATTTCACCAAAAAGGGATCTGCGATGGTTACGAGATAAAGAACTCTCAATTGGCACCATACAGAACCATCTGTTTTTAGTGTGCAGATACACACTTCAGCTGATCACATACTACTGTATCTCTTCTACATCTGAAGAGCTGCCCCCTTTGTTTTCTGGAGCTCAGCTGTTTGAACTGATCATTGAGTGGATAGAGGGCCCTCTTGGCCCAAAGAGTTTTTTGGCTTGGACAGCACCATTAAGGGCTTTCACCATTTTTTAATTGTCTGTCGCCAATTGGATGCAAAACCTTGCTAGTGTCACCCAAAAGTCTCTGGCAAGTGCGCTAGTCTAGTGTCACTTTGATTATGCCTGTACATGATAGTTCACCAGCAGCCCCAAACATCGAAAGAATAAGCTACAGACCAGCCAAAGAGCTTGTAAGAATTGTACTTAAACTCCCTCCCGCCTCATACTCCTCTGGAAGTCAAGCATTTTAAGCAGCTAGGCTGGCCATCTGTGGAAAAAAAGAGTAGTATTAATTTAACTTTGTCTGGTCCAAATAATTATCACAGACTCAGCCCCCAGGTACCAATATAACTATTTTCCATTTGTAAGAAAGATGTCCACCATCATAAAACCTGAGTCAGAAAGTCTAATATTCACTATATTAAATATAAGAGTTTAACCAGTTGCGACGAGCAAACCCGGATCCGGGATCCTATTTATAGCCTCAAGCTCATTACCATAACACAACGTTAACTATTCATGAAAATCGCAAATGAAATGAAATAAATATGCTAGCTCTCAAGCTTAGCCTTTTGTTAACAACACTGTCATCTCAGATTTTCAAAATATGCTTTTCAACCATAGCAAAACAAGCATTTGTGTAACAGTATTGATAGCTAGCGTAGCATTTAGCGTAGCAGTTAGCGTAGCATTTGGCGTAGCATTTAGCGTAGCATTTAGCGTAGCATTCAGCGTGCAACATTTTCACAAAAACAAGAAAAGCATTCAAATAAAATAATTTACCTTTGAAGAACTTCAGATGTTTTCAATGAGGACACTCTGTTAGATAGCAAATGTTCAGTTTTTCCAAAAAGATTATTTGTGTATTAGATATCGCTCCGTTTTGTACATCACGTTTGGCTACCAAAAAAACCTGTATCCAGGAGTGTAATTATCCCTGCAAGCTCATTAGCATAACGCAACGTTAACTATTCATGAAAATCGCAAATGAAATGAAATAAATATGCTAGCTCTGAAGCTTAGCCTTTTGTTAACAACACTGTCGTCTCAGATTTTCAAATATGCTTTTCAACCATAGCAAAACAAGCATTTGTGTAACAGTATTGATAGCTAGCGTAGCATTTAGCATAGCATTGAGCGGGCAACATTTTCACAAAAACAAGAAAAGCATTCAAATAAAATAATTTACCTTTGAAGAACTTCGGATGTTTTCAATGAGGAGACTCTCAGTTAGATAGCAAATGTTCAGTTTTTCCAAAAAGATTCTTTGTGTATTAGAAATCGCTCCGTTTTGTACATCACGTTTGGCTACCAAAGAAAACTGAAAATTCAGTCATCAAAACGCCAAACTTTTTTCCAAATTAACTCCATAATATCGACAGAAACATGGCAAACGTTGTTTAGAATCAATCCTCAAGGTGTTTTTCACATATCTCTTCGATGATATATCATTCGTGGATGTCTGGTTTCACCTCTGTATCAAATGGAAAAATACTTGCACCTGGCGTTTGCGCACCAATTTCGACGCAGGACACCAGGCGGACACCTGGCAAATGTAGTCTCTTATGGTCAATCTTCCAATGATATGCCTACAAATACGTCACAATGCTGCCGACACCTTGGGGAAACGGCAGAAAGTCTAAGCTCATTCCTGTTGCATTCTCAGCCATATAAGGAGACAACGGAAAACAGCGCCTCAGAATTTTTGTTCACTTCCTGTTTGAAGTTTCATCTTGCCTGTAGCATCAGTTCTGGGGCACTCACAGACAATATCTTTGCAGATTTGGAAACGTCAAAGTGTTTTCTTTCCAAAGCTGTCAATATGCATAGTCAAGCATCTTTTCGTGACAAAATATTGTGCTTAAAACCTGTTAAAGCGAGGCGTTCCTCTCGGGGAACGCCCCCCCCCCCCCCCCGTTCAGCTGAAACCGTGGCGCAGGCAATGCAAAAATACACAAAAATACAAAAATACACACATTAACAAGTCCAATACCTCAAATGAAAGATAAACACCTTGTTCATCTACCCAGCATTTTCTACCCAGCATTTCATCTACCCAGCTACTCAGATTTTTTAAATGTTTTACGGCGAAAACACACCACATATTTATATTAGACCACCACCGAAACAAAGACAAGAGGCAGCCATTTTGTCCCAGAAAATATAAAATTATAAAAGCAGGATTAAAAAATAAATCATTCACTAACCTTTTGAAAATCTTCGTCAGATGACAGTAATAGGACATGTTACACAGTACTTTTTTTTTCAATAATATGCCATTTATATCCATAAATGTCCATTTACATTGAATTCATGTTCAGAAAATACAAAAAAATGTCCGGAGAAATTATAGATAGTGTCGCAAGATAACATAAATAGCCATCATAAACTTTGACTAAATATACATGTTCTACATATAGTTAGAAAGATACACTGCTTCTTAATGCAATCGCTTTGTCACATTTCTTTTTAACGTTACAGAAATCGCTCACTATTCAATAATCTGAGACGGCGCTCAGACATAAGCAATATTTCTCCGCTATGTTGGAGTCAACAGAAACACAAAATTACAACATAAATATTCCCTTACCTTTGATGGTCTTCGTTCAGAATGTAGTGGAAGGGGTCATACTTACCCAAAACGTTGTTTGGTTTCAAGTCGTGTGTCTTTGTATTAGCATCTGCTAGCAGTTTCAGCTGAAATGCACCCAAAATTTCCTCTGGTCCCGAAAAGTTGCGCATCAAAACTTCAAAATTACATATTATATGTCGACTAAACTGTTCAAACTAAGTGCAGAATCAAGCTTTAGGATGTTCTAAACGTACAAAACAATTCTCAATTCAACCGGTCAATGTTACTTCTTCTCAGGCGAGCTGGAACAAAGGAATGACTGTGTCCAATTCGCGCCCTAACGCACAGGTATTTTCTCGCGACACGCACTCAATTCACTCCCAAAGGGTCAAAATTCGCGGGATTTGAACAATTAAACGCTGTACTGAATGAGGACATCTAGTGGAAGACATAGAAAGTGTCCCCAGATCCATAGCTGGTTCGGAAGGGTGGGGGCGATGGCGTCAAAGTTGCCCCAACTTTCATGATCCCAAAACTAGTTCGGGAGATTGCCTGCCCTGTGAGTTCTGCTATACTTACTTGTTTTCTATCCAATAATAACTATATGCATATATTAGCAATTTTGGACAGATTTTGTTTCAGTTTACTATGGGCACGCAATTCCTCCAAAGGGGGCAGTATTCTGCCTAGCCCTAACAGGTTTTAAATGGCTGTGGAGGAGCTAGGAGTCAGCTTACCTTTTCCACGTTTTCCCCAAGGTGTCTGCAGCATTGTGACGTATTTGTAGGCATATCATTGGAAGATTGACCCGATGAGACTACATTTACCAGGTGGTCGCTTGGTGTCCTCCGTCGCAATTATTGCGTAACCTCCAGCTGCAGTATTTTTCAGTTTTCTTCGGATGAGAAGCCAGCTGCCCCCACTGATAGATTATCGAATAGATATGTGAAAAACACCTTGAGGATTGATTCTAAACAACGTTTGCCATGTTTCTGTCGATATTATGGAGCTAATTTGGAAAAAAGTTTGGCGTTGTAAGTGACTGCATTTTCGTTTTTTTTTCTTAGCCAAATGTGAGCTATTTCTCTTACACAAATAGTCTTTTTGGAAAAAATGAACATTTGCTATCTAACTGAGAGTCTCGTCATTGAAAACATCTGAAGTTCTTCAAAGGTAAATGATTTCATTTGAATGCTTTTCTTGTTTTTGTGAAAATGTTGCCTGCTGAATGCTAGGCTTAATGCTATGCTAGGCCATCAATACTCTTACACAAATGCTTGTGTAGCTTTGGTTAAAGCATATTTTGAAAATCTGAGATGACAGTGTTGTTAACAAAAGGCTAAGCTTGTGTTTCAATATATTTATTTAATTTCATTTGCGATTTTCATGAATAGGAAACATTGCGTTATGGTAATGAGCTTGAGGCTGTGATTACGCTCCCGGATACGGGATTGCTCGACGCTAGAGGTTAAGCCAGTACATGTCCAGGCCCGTCTGAAGTTTTCTAGAGAGCATTTGGATGATCCAGAAGAAGATTGGGAGAATGTCATATGGTCAGATGAAACCAAAATAGAACTTTTTGGTAAAAACTAAACTTGTCGTGTTTGGAGGACAAATAAAGCTGAGTTGCATCCAAAGAACACCATACCTACTGTGAAGCATGGGGGTGGAAACATCATGCTTTGGGGCTGTTTTTCTGCAAAGGGACCAGGACGACTGATCCGTGTAAAGGAAAGAATGAATGGGGCCATGTATCGTGAGATTTTGAGTGAAAACCTCCTTCCATCATCAAGGGCATTGAAGATGAAACGTGGCTGGGTCTTTCAGCATGACAATGATGCCAAACACACCGCCCGTGCAACGAAGGAGTGGCTTCGTAAGAAGCATTTCAAGGTCCTGGAGTGGCCTAGCCAGTCTCCAGATCTCAACCCCATAGAAAATCTTTGGAGGGAGTTGAAGGTCCGTGTTGCCCAGCAACAGCCCCAAAACATCACTGCATGCAGGAATGGGCCAAAATACCAGCAACAGTGTGTGAAAACCTTGTGAAGACTTACATAAAACGTTTGATCTCTGTCATTGCCAACAAAGGGTATATAACAAAGTATTGAGATAAACTTTTGTTATTGACCAAATGCTTATTTTCCACCATCATTTGCAAATAAATTCATTAAAAATCCTACAATGTGATTTTTTGGATTTTGTTTCTAATTTTGCCTGTCATAGTTGAAGTGTACCTATGATGAAAATTACATGGCTCTCTCATCTTTTTAAGTGGAAGAACTTGCACAATTGGTGGCTGACTAAATACTTTTTTTCCCAACTGTATATACACTACCGTTCAAATGTTTTGGGACACTTGTTTTTGAAACAAAACATTGTTAATTTTGATGTTGGAAACGGCTGATTTTTTTAATGGAATATCTACACAGACCCATTATCAGCAACAATCACTCCTGTGTAACAATGGCACGTTGTGTTAGCTAATTCAAGTTAATCATTTTAAAAGGCTAATTGATCATTAGTAAACCCTTTTCCAATTATGTTAGCACAGCTAAGAACTTCTATTCTGATTAACTTCTTGATTCTACTTGAGACGCATATGTCTCAACTAGGCACCTGGAAATGCAAATGCGCTACGCTAAATGCTAAATGTACTCGTTAAAACTCAAACCTTGATCAAAATTCACAAGCAGGGTATTGAATTAAAGCTACACTCGTTGTGAACCTAGCCAACAAGTCAGATTTTTAAAATGCTTTTCGGCGAAAGCATGAGAAGCTATTATCTGATAGCATGCAACACCTCAAAATGCCTGAATGCGACGTAAACAAAGACTTTGCTTATCCGGCGCTGCACAAAACGCAGAAATAAAATATAAACCATTCATTACCTTTGACGAGCTTCTTTCTTGGCACTCCTATATGCCCCATAAACATCACTATTGGGTCTTTTTTTCGTTTAAATCGGTCCATATATACCCAAAATAGCTTTCTATGGAAGCTGTGTCATTCAGAAAAAAACATTGTTTTTAAACGCTGCGTCATTTTTTAAAATTAAAAAAGTCGACGATAAACTTTCACAAAACACTTCGAAATCCTTTTGTAATCCAACTTTAGGTATTAGTAAACGTTTATAATCTATCAAAATGATTACAGGGCAATGTATATTCAATAGCTCCTCGTCTGCAAATCAATGGCTGCCAATGTCCACATTGAAAAGATCCTGGTGGAGACCGGAAGAAACGGAATCCAGATAGTTGGATTTTCCAACAAAAAATTCAATTGAAAATGACGACAATGGCGACATCGTGTGGAATTTGTATGAATTGCATGCAGGTCGATATTAAATTTTGTCCCCTTTTAACAACCCATGAAAGTGACTTATGGAAATTATTTTTAGCTTTCAGAGAGCAGTTTTTCTTGCGTTTTTCAATGAAACACACGATCTGTTATAGTCACAGCCGTGATTTAACCAGTTTTAGAAACTTCAGAGTGTTTTCTATCCACACATACTAATCATATGCATATACTATATTCCTGGCATGAGTAGCAGGACGCTGAAAAGTTGCGCGATTTTTAACAGAATGTTCGAAAAAGGAAGGGGTAGACTTAAGAGGTTTTAAATAAGCAATAAAGCTGGCCATCTTTAGACATGTTGAGTAATTGGAGCATCAGCATTTGTGGGTCCGATTACATGCTCAAAATGGCCAGAAACAAGTAGCTTTCTTCTGAAACTCGTCAGTCTATTCCTTTTCTGAGAAATGAAGGCTATTCCATGCAAGAAATTGCTAGAAACTGAAGATCTCGTATAACGTGGTGAACTACTCCCTTCACAGTTTCAAGCAGACCACCATAGTCCCTGTGCCCAAGAACACAAAGGCAACCTGCCTAAATGACTACAGACCCGTAGCACTCACGTCTGTAGCAATGAAGTGCATTGAAAGGCTGGTAATGGCTCACATCAACACCATTATCCCAGAAACCCTAGACCCACTCCAATTTGCATACCGCCCAAATTGATCCACAGATGATGCAATCTCTATTGCACTCCACACTGCCCTTTCCCACCTGGACAAAAGGAACACCTATGTGAGAATGATATTCATTTACTACAGCTCAGCGTTCAACAGCATAGTACCCTCAAAGCTCATCACTAAGCTAAGGAACCTGGGACTAAACACCTCCCTCTGCAACTGGACTTCCTGACCGGCCACCCCAAGGTGATGAGGGTAGGTAGCAACACATCTGCCACGCTGATCCTCAACACTGGAGCTCCCCAGGGTTGCGTGCTCAGTCCCCTCCTGTACTCCCTGTTCACCCACAACTGCATGGCCAGGCACGACTCCAACACCATAATTAAGTTTGCAGACGACACAACAGTGGTAGGCCTGATCACCGACAACGATGAGACGGCCTATAGGGAGGAGGTCAGAGACCTGACCGAGTGGTGCCAGAAAAACAACCTATCCAACCAAGACAAAGGAGATGATTGTGGACTACAGGAAAAGTAGTACCGAGCACGCCCCCATTCTCATCGACGGGGCTGTAGTGGAGCAGGTTGAGAGCTTCAAGTTCCTTGGTGTCCACATCACCAACAAACTAACATGGTCCATGCACATGTAGACAGTCGTGAAGAGGGCACGACAAAGCACATTCCCCATCAGGAGACTGAAAAGATTTGGCATGGGCCCTCAGATCCTCAAAAAGTTCAACATCTGCACCATCGAGAGCATCCTGACTGGTTGCTTCACTGCTTGGTATGGCAACTGCTCAACCTCTGACCATAAGGCACTACAGAGGGTAGTGAGTACGGCCCAGTACATCACTAGGGCCAAGCTTACTGCCATCCAGGACCTCTATATCAGGCTGTGTCAGAGGAAGGCCCTAAAAACTATCAAATACCCCAACCACCCAGGTCCTAGACTGTTCTCTCTACAACCGCATGGCAAGCGGTACCGGAGCCCCAAGTCTTGGTCCAAGAGGCTTCGAAACAGCTTCTACCCCAAAGCCATAAGCCTGCTGAACAACTTATCAAATGGTCATTTGCATTGCCCCCCTCCTCTTTTACGCTGCTGCTACTCTCTGTTTATTATCTATGCATAGTCACTTTAACTCTACCTACATGTACATATTACCTCAATTACCTCAACTAACCGGTGCCCCGCCCATTGACTCTGTACCGGTATCCCCTGTATATAGCCTCCACATTGACTCTGTACCGGTATCCCTGTATATAGCCTCCACATTGACTCTGTACCGGTACCCCTGTATATAGCCTCCACATTGACTCTGTACCGGTATCCCCTGTATATAGCCTCCACATTGACTCTGTACCGGTATCCCCTGTATATAGCCTCCACATTGACTCTGTACCGGTATCCCCTGTATATAGCCTCCACATTGACTCTGTACCGGTATCCCCTGTATATAGCCTCCACATTGACTCTGTACCGGTATCCCCTGTATATAGCCTCCACATTGACTCTGTACCGTAATACCCTGTATATAGCCTCCACATTGACTCTGTACCGGTATCCCCTGTATATAGCCTCCACATTGACTCTGTACCGGTACCCCCTGTATATAGCCTCCACATTGACTCTGTACCGGTACCCCCTGTATATAGCCTCCACATTGACTCTGTACCGGTATCCCCTGTATATAGCCTCCACATTGACTCTGTACCGGTACCCCCTGTATATAGCCTAAACATTGACTCTGTACCGGTATCCCCTGTATATAGCCTCCACATTGACTCTGTACCGGTATCCCCTGTATATAGCCTCCACATTGACTCTGTACCGGTATCCCCTGTATATAGCCTCCACATTGACTCTGTACCGGTACCCCCTGTATATAGCCTCCACATTGACTCTGTACCGGTACCCCCTGTATATAGCCTCCACATTGACTCTGTACCGGTATCCCCTGTATATAGCCTCCACATTGACTCTGTACCGGTACCCCCTGTATATAGCCTCCACATTGACTCTGTACCGGTATCCCCTGTATATAGCCTCCACATTGACTCTGTACCGGTACCCCCTGTATATAGCCTCCACATTGACTCTGTACCGGTATCCCCTGTATATAGCCTCCACATTGACTCTGTACCGGTATCCCCTGTATATAGCCTCCACATTGACTCTGTACCGGTATCCCCTGTATATAGCCTCCACATTGACTCTGTACCGGTACCCCCTGTATATAGCCTCCACATTGACTCTGTACCGGTAAACCCTGTATATAGCCTCCACATTGACTCTGAACCGGTAAACCCTGTATATAGCCTCCACATTGACTCTGTACCGGTACCCCCTGTATATAGCCTCCACATTGACTCTGAACCGGTGAACCCTGTATATAGCCTCCACATTGACTCTGTACCGGTACCCCCTGTATATAGCCTCCACATTGACTCTGTACCGGTACCCCCTGTATATTGCCTCCACATTGACTCTGTACCGGTATCCCCTGTATATAGCCTCCACATTGACTCTGTACCGGTACCCCCTGTATATAGCCTCCACATTGACTCTGTACCGGTACCCCCTGTATATAGCCTCCACATTGACTCTGTACCGGTATCCCCTGTATA